>NW_026864873.1:0-33657 GCF_026571515.1 Ruditapes philippinarum | reverse complement strand
TTGAATTTGATACATTCGATTCTAGATGCGAATGATATTCTTTCGTGGTCAATAACTATTCTCATACGTTCAGATATAAGAGCAGTTAACAAGACGAAAATTAGTCAAAATCATATCTCGCTATACTTAGACATTTCAAACTGGTTAAATTGATATTGCAATATCCTTAATATTTGCTTTTTTTGCTGTTTCACATTTGTAGCCCCAAAGGAAATAAATCATGACAACATCATTAACCCTCCATATTTCCCTTATGAACATATCGTTTTATCATTTCTAGCTGACAATGTTAATTATGCAATAGAAACTATCACAAAGAAAAAAGGTGTTTGTCATTTGTACTTTAAACCTAAACAGCGAAAACAAAACAGGGTTTTTAACAGAATTTGTTTATGGTAATAATAAAAAAACAGTTTTTATGAGAATATTATCTGGCAAATTGTGGTTTGCTAATTATGAGTGATTTAAAAGCGTATGCTTAAGTTAAATATAGATTGTATGCAGCCTTAATGTGACTGAAACATCGCATATGTGCACTGCGTACCTTGAGAGGGGCCGAGTTCATGAATCTTTGCTGTTGTGCTGAAACTGAACCCAACGGGCAATCAAAAACGTACGTTCTTGTACCTGTGCTCGTTCATTATTATTATTGTTAAACTATATTTAATAACTAATAAATAATTGTAACGACAAAAGCAAAAAAGATTTGACTTGAGATGTCCTACCAATGTATCATAAACGCATATTTAATGCTTGATATTTTGTTCTAATATAATATATTCAATCTTTTAAAATGGACCATTTCATAAGATGATACCCAACTATATATAGCTAGCAATGTTTTTGTCTATAGTAATTCTGCGTTTTACATATGATAGAAAATGACCCCTAAAGAGGTTTTTTGTCCATTTTCTCTGTTGAGAAAAAAAAGATTTAACTGGATAAATACGGAAAATTTATTACTCTTCAAACTGTTTTTAACCTGAAAAAAAATGTTATTATAAAATATAACAGTGATATCAATATACAAACAATAACAACAACACCAGCAAAGAAAACAATTTTTAGAACAATGCGAAAGAAACTGGTATCATCAGTTGTTCAATTAATACCAATAAACTGTTCATGTTGCCTATGAATTCTATCACAACGTTAAATTAAGATCCTCATGTAAATATTGAAAATTAATTAACAATGTATCGAATTTTTATTCTGAAATTTGTCAAGTGACGGCCTAAAATGTTTACATGTTTCGATGTTGAATTTGTATTTCTTATCACCACGAGTGAAACTACACAATTTGATGCACATTTTCAGAACATGCGAATGAAGAAGAAAAAAACATTCTCATATAACTTTGCGTTATCGTTTTGAACAAAGAGCTTATAACGATAAAACGTTGTCAGACGAAGGCAATAAAATGTTGAAAGCAAATCATGGGTAGATACAGAATTATGTCATTGTTTTGGCGAATGTTGTAAATAAAATTCGTGTTTTGTCTTAGATTATGATTATTTTCCGGCAGGAAAATTAGGAATAATTAAATGGTTACAAATGCATTCTGTTAAAAAGGAAACAACTTTATGATACTTCTAAAACAATGTTTATAGTCTAGTGCAGTCCTCACATCTGCAAAACAAGTTTGAGATATAAACTTATTCGTTAATCTTAAAGACATCATCGTCTTTACCCACTATTCTTAAAGTGGCATTATAACTGTCATAAAATTAAAATATCCTGTTTTGGTTGTTTGCTTTCTTTTTTAAACAGTACTCGAATCCTATACATGCACAAATTACGCCGTTTTATTGACATAACCAGTTATAGTCTCCACCATTACAGTGGCTGCCGAGGCGGGCTTGACCTAATTTCACTGGATTGATCGTCCGACACATTTATAACTTTTAATTCGTCCAGCTAATGGTCATACAAACGGAAATGGCACAATGTGGTTTGAGAAATACAGGAAAATTAGGTTAAATTACCTTTACAGAATGATGTCATGCCCTTCTCTTGATTATACACATGTAAGAAATATACAAATATACATTTCTATTTCATCTTTTACGTTGAAAATGTTTGGCAGTATTGACACGGAAATGTTGTAAATTTAATGTCTACAACAATGATTCCCTACCATTAAAATAACTTTATTGACTACAAAAACTGGTAAACAGAATAAAGAAATGCATTCTATACATACTTATGGGCATTGCTAACAAGTTTAATATTGATATAAAGTTACTGAGATTCATATTTTACCATTAAAGTATTTGCTAGTAGTCTTTTATTTCCTCCGCAACAAAACAGTACGAAAAAAGCGTTTGAATATGTTAAGACATGTAATTGCTTATTATGTTTCACATCATTTGATATCTAACAATTACATTTGGCGGATATATTGATGACACCGTTATCCTTTTTTCTGTTCGTTTTTGTATTTTCTGATCGCAAGATCAGATAAATACATAGCTAACATCCACGGTCTTACACAATATTTCCCAACAGTCCTAACAACGCAATGTAGTTCTCACTCAAAACTGCTTAAAAACTGGCAATTTAAAAGAAAGAACAAGTTTTTGTTACAAGTGTCCAACAAATTACTACACATTCAAACTTTAAAAGTAGCGTTGGCTTATAGAATTGTCAATAAATGCACACTCACAAATTACGCGGATGAATATGATTGTAATCAATGAAAATGCTATTTTTAGCGATATCGATGACCGAATACTACACAAATAAATCTGACTGTCGAGTAGTTGAATATATAGTTTCTACATGTTGGACTGTTTGGGCGAGAAGATTTTTGCTGAATTATTTACTTCAATTTTAAACAACAGGTTTACGCTGAACAAAATACCTCGAAATTACCCTAACCCAAAATGCAGTGGAAATTATAAATTACGAATGACTTGATTTTATTCAACTTCTGTTGTTATAAATTGTCCGTGGTGCAGGGGTAACGCGCTCGTTTCACGTGTGAGAGGTCTGGAGTTCAAAGCCCAGTCGGGTCAACATTTTTTTAAAATTCTTTTTTTAGTGTCTTTGTTGGAAATAGCCACGATATGCAAGGATAAAGTGTGGCTATCATAAAAAATGAACATAAATGATTTTTTAGCAACGGATATACATGTATACAATCATTTATAATCCATATGTGTAAATGCATGATCAACACCACACTTGTTCCTTATTATGTTATCGCTATTAGCGAAGACCCCCTCTAAAGATATCTGTTCACACTTAATAACTATATGACACTGGTTACATTACCATGTCGATCGTGTTGAGCATAATTGTTTATTATACAATAATTGTAATAAAAAATACAGATTTTATGAATATTGTTTTCTTTCTTTTTTGTGTTTTATGTGCTATTTTAATACTGAGTTTTTACGTTTACTAATATTTTAAGAATTCAATTGTCATATTGACCGACGATTATATTAAGTAAAAACTTAACTGGAAAAAGTCAGTAAATTATGGTTAAACTTTTAATATATAATATTGTTTATTCTTAAAACATATACATGTACATATGTATTTTTCTTCATCATTTTTTAAATTATCAATAAATTGAATAATTCATAAAATCTAATTTGTAACTTTGAATAATTCCTCGGCATCTTTACTAAACACGAATAACAAATTAAATAAAATGTTTCAAAGTTGATAGTGTCATATTAATACCATAAAAATGTACCTTTTTTCTCAATTATTGTACATATTTATTGTTTTTATTTGATACAAACGTATCAGTGTTTTATCATGTTATATAAAAAATGTTATTGTTGTTGTTGGTTTTTTTTCCGAATTGTATGTTTATGTATAATAATAATCAATAAATTTGAGAGTTGATCTGTGTTTATTAATTATTGTAACCAAACTAAGTGACAAACATTCATTTTGAAAAAAACTTATATAACTGTAAATATTTGTTCTGTTCTGTAACGATATCAAACATCTACTCGAAAACCGGGAGAGACGGACAATAAACGTGTGGTACTATTCGCCGGTCACTAGTAAATTCCGGTCAAAATAGACCAGGAGAGACCGGGAATTACCGATTGGAATACACCCCTCTATAAAAAGATTTTCGGAATATATAGGTCACCAACTCATCATTCTATTCAGCTTTCGGATACATGAACCATAATAACCCACTGTGTACTACAAAATGATAAATAAAAATACCCCGAAGAGCGCGATTTATTGACGGAAAAGGTTATTTCATTTGAAAATGTTTGCATTGCGAAATTCTCCAGTTCGCTATTCATTGTATATATCGCGACATTTCATTTTTAATTAATAAAATGGTTTCCTGCGGGGAACGTTTTTAATGATATTAATATATTTCATTTATCTATTTTCAGGGGGTGGGGCGAGGATAAATAAACGTTTGTATCTGGAATATATTTGACATTAATCGATTAATATAGAAGAAGGTCTTTGGAAACTGGTGACCGTTGATGACCGGAGAAGATCGAACATAAAACAATTATTTCTTTTTAAAGAAAATAATTAAATAGGCCTACCATTTTATGAATAATTCCGAGCAAAAAAAAAAAAAAGTAAACACACAAGTATTTATGATGGCAGATGCCACTACGAATATTTAATTTTGTAGATTTTCAGTATAAACAATTTATTGTTTGTAACATTTTGAGATACATATTAAAGAAACATTGATCATTCATCATGAACACATCATTCAAGTTTTTCCACCTTAAACGGTAACATAATTATAGAAAATTAAAAATATCACATAATAGTTTTTTGTTCTTAATTAGGTGTCTAATTCCCTAGAGGATTATCTGTAACGTACCAGCCAACGGTATTTAACCAGGTTTCCAAAAAGGTCAATTAACCAATCATGTACGGTTTACAGATCACATGCTCCTCCATGTACCGAAAACAGGTCACGTGCTCCTCCATGCCTCAAAAGTTAAACGCGTACCAATACCCTGTGGTCTCCAGACCGCAGTCAAGCACCCTCATACTGGTCGGAATAAACGGCTTTTATTATGTCCGACTAAAAGGCTCGAGAAGTTGCTGTCGCCCTTTCACATTGCGCCGAGGACGCCAAAAATAAACTTATACAGGAATTCAAATACAGATATACAGTACGATTAAGATTGCAAAGATCAGAAAATACCACAGAGCTTGCAGCCCTTTGATTTATCTTTGGGGCTGGGGAGAGTTGAGTCAGTAACAGGATGACCTAATATGATATAAGGTTCGAAACATCATTTCTACTTGGTGAGCCTGAAATATATATAAACTAATGTGTCCGTTTTACTAACATTGTGTTGTAAACTTCATAATTGTAGGCGGATAAGGACATTTCTTTATTCATTTGCTTTATTTGACGTTTTGAGACAAATAAGAAATATTGTTTGTAGGGTTTAGTTTTGTTCTAGGGGTTACATAAGTGGAAAACTGTTAAATTATTGACATTATTAACATTTTCACAAACATAACAAAAAAGAAATTGCCTGTGTATGTACGAGCGGGTCATAAATCGTTTTTTTTTGCCACTCTGGTCACGTACCGATTGTCATTATTAATTGATGGAAGGAAAAATAACATGTAGGGAATATAAATTCGTTATCATTAAGAACAGGATATAAGAAGATGTCCTTATTGTATTTTGTTAGCACGAGGAAGTCATTCATTCTGTTATTTGGAAGGGAAACAATGCAACTGCTGCTTTACTTTTCAAATTGTTGTTTTTATATATTTGTTTACATCTTTTATTAACGCTTTAACTTTAAATTTATGTTTATATTGTTTTATTTATATTTTAATGAATAAAATATTTTAGTATCATTATCGTAACGAGTCTTTTCTCCTAAAAAATGCATATGTGTAAAAGTTTTTTTACCCAAACAATTTTTGTGTATGTGCTATGTTTCTATCGTTCTATCATTCTGTGTTTCACGATTGTTATTTCTTCAATCCCGTATGATTTGATTTACTTATTTTTTTATTCATTCATTTACTTTTTTATATTAGCACTCTCTATGTATTCCTATGGTGGTTTCCTGAAAATTTATATTACAAAAGAACTTTAATTAAAAACAGAATAGAATGTTCCATTACAATATTCTTAGCTGTAATTTCAAGAAGAGCGTGGGGATGTTGCACTTTTTCATACATCAATTAAACCGAGTCTGCAATTTTAATGTAATTTTGCTGTTCTAATGCTTCCAAGAGGTCATTTTGTCAAGATATTGAAACATCTGGAAATGATTTTGTGCATGCGCGTTTCGCTTCAAATGAAATATACATACACATTTTGTTATTACTATTCTTTTTCAATATCATGTCTTGTAAAATTGTTAACATAAAATAAAAAAAATGTTAAGATTTTTCTTATGTTTATAGAAAGTGCTCCTTGTAACAGATACGTTGTTTTAATTCACTTTGACATTAGCTGATTTAGTTTTGGTTCATTCAATGTATGTTACATGTTCATGACAGCTAGCTATAGAACGATACAATATCATTTTGATAAGCCGGGGAAAACGCATACTAATTACATTTGTCAGTTATAGCCAGCAGTTCGCCAATACGACCCGGTATGACGTCAATGAAATAACTGCATTTAGTGAAATACTTAAGTTTTGAAAGAGTTTTATGTTCTCCTTAACTACAAAAGATATTAAAATATTAAATATGAATCCGATTATTTTTTGTTCAATGTATGCATACCTCTTAAGGTTTGTAATTCACTGACCATTTGAGTCGATTTTACGACCAGGATGATGTATTAACGTTGAGTTATAATTAGGAATCAATTAAAAAAAAAATTAAAAAATCATTATACCCCCGACAAACGAAGTTTTAAGGGATATACCGGAGTCAGTTGTTCGTCGGTCGGTGTTGCAGATTTCTTCTCCGGGACAAACCTTAAAATGATCAAGAGATATCAACTTCAAATTGTGTAGGTTGGTAGATCTTATTGAGTAGAAGTGCAATGCAAACAAATCGTAACTCTGTCGACCTTAATTTTGGAGTTAGCCCCTTTCTTTATTTTACACTGTGAACTTGGCCCGGGATGTAACTCTAAAATGACAAAGGGTATCAACAAGAAACTGTATAGGTAGATAGATTCTATTTACTGGAAGTGCAGTGTAAAAGAACCATAGCTTTGCCTTGTCTTATTGACATTTTTGCATTTTGAACTTTGTCCAGGACTTAACTTGAGAACTATAAAATGCACCAACTTAAAACATTATAGGTATAAAATTCTACTCAATAGAAGTGCAGTGAATAAGAATCGTAACCCTCTCATCCAAAATTTTAAAGTTATTGCCCTTTGTTCATTTTTACACCTAGAATTTGTCCTGGACACAAGTTGAGCACTATACAATGCATCAACTTAAAACTTTGTAGGTAGATAGATCTCACTGAGTAAAAGTGCAAAGAAGAACCGTCACCCTCCCTACCCTTCTGTTGGAGTTATTGCCCTTTGGCCATTTTTTACATTTTGAACTTTGTCCAGGACATAATTTGAGAAGTACGAAAGGTATCAACATAAAACTATGTAGGTAAATAGATTTCACTGAGTAGAAGTGCAGAAATCTTATGAGGAAGAAAGAACGCCTTGCTCTTAAAAGAAGTCATGAAAACTTAATTTATCATATTGATGTAGGACAAATAATTCAAAAACATTTTTAGAAAATCTCTCGACTATTGCATTCTCCCTTTGTGCAATGTTTTTTTAAACGTGTTATGAAATACCGTTTGGATAATGATGTGATGGCGAGTGCTTTTTAATTTGAAATAGGTTTGATAATAATAACAGTAGTAGTAATATGTGCATTCAGCTGAAATTGCTGATTATAAAAGATTGATAAACCTCTTTAGTTGGGTTATTATCAATCTAAACGTATTAATCTAGTGATATACGAAAAAATAAGGAAATTTTTTTAATCGATGATTATTTTTAAATGACAAAATAAACAAATAAATGATCATTTTCATGTGACAATCGTTTATCTTTTTGTGCGATATGAACACATTTCTATAGACTTACATAAAATGAGTGAACATGGCAGACATGTCTACGCATCACCTTTCCCAAACAAGTGCACATATCATACAAAAAAGATTTGTTAAACAAGAGGGCCACGATGGCTCTATATCGCTCATCTGACCCATCGAATTCATCCGAAAAATTACATAGACAAGCATTCTGACCAAGTTTCAAGACAGGTGAGTCAAAAATGTGACCAATAGAGTGTTAACAAGGTTTTTCCTTAATTGGTCGGTGTGACCTAGTTTTTCATCAAAGATGACCCATGTTCAAACATAACCTAGGAATCATCAAAAGAAAGTTTCAGACCGATTTACAGGATATTTGTATCATAACAGAAGCCACTAGAGTGTTAATAAGATTTTTCTATTTTTACCTGCGGTGACCTAGTTTTTCATCCGAGATGATCCATGTTCGAACTCATCCGGGGAATGACCTAGACAAGCATCCTGACCAAGTCTGATAACTATTGAGTCAAAAATGTGACCATTAGAATGTTAACAAGGTTTTTCCATATTTGGGCAGTGTGACCTAGTTTTTGACCCTAGGTGACCCATATTCAAACATGACCTAGAAATCATCAAAACAAACTTTCAGACCAATTTACAGGATAGTTGGATCATCACTTTTGCCACTAGAGTGTTAACAAAATATTTCTATTTTTAGCTCCTGTGACCTAGGTTTTCATCTGAGATGACCCATGTTCAAACACATCCAAGCAATTACCTAGACAAGCAACCTGACCAAGTTTGATGACACTACAGTCAAACATGTGACCACTAGAGTGTTCACAAAGTTTTTCTTTTTTTAGCTCCTGTGACCTAGCTTTTCATCCGATATGACCCATGTTCAAACTCATTCGAGCAATTACCTATTTAAGGCTCCTGACCAAGTTTTATGATTGAGGCAAAAATGTGACCACTAGAGTGTTTACAATGTTTTTCTATTTTTAGCTCCGGTGACCTAAATTTTTATCCGAGATGACCCATGTTCAAACTTATCCGATGTTTAACCAAGACAAGCATCCTGATAAAGTTTGATGATGATTGAGGCTAAAAAGTGACCGCTAGAGTGTTAACAAGGTTATTCTAATTTTAGCTCCTGTAACCAAGTTTTTCATCCGAGATGACCCATGTTCGAACAAATCCGAGCTATCAACTAGATAAGCATCATGACAAAGTTCGATGATGATTGAGGCAAAACTGTGAGTGACCCCAAGCGTGTTAACGAACATGTGTGGACGGACGACAGACGACGGACGACGGGGACATTCAACGATCGTAGAAGCTCACCCTGAGCTAGCTTAGGTGAGCTAAAAAATGACAATGGATCTACTGATTGTAGTCCAGATTTTTCGAGTTTAGTTTTGTTACTATTAAGAATAGATTTTGTTTGAATTTCAAATTTCAATTCTAAATTGCTAAGCAAAATATTAATAAAGAAAACGACACTATTTAATTACTATCATACTAAGGGCTACATGTTTCGATTTAAACATATTTGGGTTCGAATAAACTGGAAAGGTTAAATTAATGCTTATTTGCATAAAAAGACACAACGCTTTCAAATGGTGTGTTTTTAGTAACCATGGCTGAAAAAGCATATTGTAATTTTAAAGTTTCAATTCATATTGTTACATGCAGGTTTCGTTCATAAGTTAAAAGTGTAAATACATCAAGTGGATCCTGGTGTGAGTTAGGTGTTTTATCACGAACATCTGCTAATGTGTTTGCAAGACAATGTACATATAGCTACCAAAAGAGGGTTTGCATTAAAATATGTTTTATTATTCTCCTGCTCAAAAATGCTTTTTTTTAATGGACTTTCATAGTTTTATACCGGTGTCTTTATTACAATTATAATATATTAAGCAAGTTTTAACTTAAAACATGTATTGCTATAACATTGTGACTTTCACATAAAACTAACAATTTAATTTAATTATGCAACTAAATAGAATTTAACACATTCGATCTGTACAAACAGGAAAATAATTACATTTATAAGAATCACTATACATTATAAAACAGCAAACTAGCATTATGTCGAATGGTACGTATATTTCAAATAATCTTCAGATATATGTTACATTTCATTTTTTCCCAATCGAATATTTAGATAGGTTGATTGAATGATTGCGTTTGAAATTTTAGCATTATACAAACACTTTTCTTATTTTAATGTATAACTAAGTGTCTAACTGTAACCTTTTGATAAAAAACATCAACACCACCTTTTATATGAAAAAAGAAGCCCACTAAAGACTTCGCCTAATAAAAGGGTAGTTAAAAGTTCGTGATAAGAACTTAATCATAACGGCAAAAAGCTTTTAAAGTAAACATCATTATAGATGTAACCACTTTTCTACCGAGAAAGTATGTCAGATACATAGTACGATTGTGTAAATACATTCGATACAGCTGATATTTAGACTACAGTTTCTCCTTTGGCGTCAATAACCTTAAAACTTCCTTAGTTATTATAGCAATTTTATCATAAAAGAATATGACTTACGGTCATTTATGCTTATAAAGTGCTAACATCACGCATCTGCAACAACAAATATTTAAATTGTGCTACTTTTGTGATACAAAATTTCAAATTCAAAGCCACATCCCTCATGTGATTACCACCTTACATGCTTGAAAATTATTATTTAAACGTTTATCTTGAAAAGTTAGCCATTTCTGAAGAAAGACAATTGTACTCATTACCAAGGTGTATGTCTGTTAAACAACTGTAAACACAGTTATAAGTATACAATGTCATATTGTTCTTTTTTCCATTGCCTTCATAGGAGATTGTCTACATTTAATAAATTTATGTCTTTATTTTTCTGTGACTCTCAGTTAAAGCACGAGTTATACTTTTAGTCCCCTACCGTTTTAACTCGAATGGACTACCGTATAAATGTTTTTTCTGCGGGCTCCAAATTCTGCGGATTTTTTTTTCTCAAATTTTGGCATGTTTTTATTTCTGTGGACTTTATTTCTGCGGCTTATTCTTTGGACAGAACGTGATTTAAATTCTGCGACTCATCTTATCACGGTCTAAGTCACATTACTCTATCTATTTTATTTGCATGTACACATCCACATTTGTTTAACGTCGTTACCGCAAAACTGTATAGTAATTACAAACAATTATATTGTTTGCTTGCAAACACATAATATGCAACTATGCATCTGATGATAAGCTTGAAATGACGGGTGAAAAATATACCCTGGTAGTCTCTTTTATTTAATAAAATTGATAGAAGTTTACTGTCAATCAGATGACAATTTAAGTATACGACGATTATTTAGCAGTATCAGGGCTAAAATAATTTGAATGATTTAATGGTAAACAAACCTTTAGCGTAGCGGCAAACACAACAGTTTACATGCTGTTTCTTAAATTAGCATAATTAACAATAAGTACATCCTTACAAACACAGATAACATACTTAGCCGGCAGCAATTTTATACAACTTGATAACCCGCTCACCGTTATAATCCGTAAGTCGTTATTACTTTAGAATGAAACAGGTCATAATGTAGGACACATATCGTAGCAGGTTTAAAAACAAAAATATTGAGAAATATTTTGCGGTTTTTATTTCTGCGGTGCTGAAACTGACCGCAGAAAAAGCGGAAATAAAGTCACCGCAGAAACTTATACGGTATATGTCAATCCTCAGTCAATTTGTCGGTTCTTCCGACTGAGTACTGAAAACATTTTGAAAACAAAATATGGATAGATGGTGGTAGTATGGAGCTTATGCAGGTACTTTTTTTGTACGTTGAAACATCTGGTTGCAATGACAACAAATATGCATATATACCAAATTGAATATTGAAATAAAATACTGAAAATATTTTAAATACTTATTATAGATAACAGTATGCAGATTGTATACACTTTTTACTCGTCTATTTCGAGGAAAATGTTAAACTCTTATTTTCGCTGGACATCGTTGTTGTCGTCGTGCAATATTTTTAATATAGCCAATTACTCAAAGCATTTGAAAGTTGTCAGATTTACAATTTGTATGTTGCGTAATATCATGACAACATACGGTTGAAAGATAAGGGACATTATTCTGAAAGCTAAATTTCTTGAGCATTTTCTATTTTACTAAACATAACAAAGGGCGGCAATAACATTAAAAGACATTAAAGGAATCATAACAAGCTTTATGCATTGCATTAATACTAAACGTATTATCTACTTTTGTACATGTAATACGTTAAACAGTTTATGACTTATATTCAGCAGAAAGTTAAACTAGACAAGACATAAGAGCAAAATGAATATTTAAATTTCGTTTAGCAATACAACTTTACACAGTGAGGCGTTAGCCAAAAATGTTCATGTTTAAAACGGATGGACAGATCTACATACATAAGGACAAACAGCAAAAAGGAAAACGCTAATGCTTAACCTTTTCTTTTGCCTTGAAGGTTGGGGTGTAAACAAATAAAACTGGCACCAAATAGTAAACAAGCAACATATCACGTGTTATTATTCTGGTCTGTTTTAATTAACTCTCATTGGAATCAATTGTGCTTGAGATAATATCTTTATTTAAGAAACAACCTCGAACAGTGATTTTTGTAATATTTTAGATCTAATGACGTCATGATTGAAACGCTTCTTGGTAGGAATATCCAGCAAATCATTCCAGTAGGAAAGTTCTGATATCAGATGAACAAACGAATCAGCTAATGTAACCATATCCGCATACTGGCAATAAATGTTTTCAAATAAAGAATACCAAATTCTGAAGAATAAAATATTTTTTGTGTTATGTGTATTGTGACTTGATATAGCATTTAGGCTGTTTAGTGTGCCCATTTTAGTGTCCTACGTGGGGATACTACGTGAACATATAAGAGATATATTCTTATACATATTTATACCATCTCTACATAATGTTCAAAAAATTTAATTTAAGTTACTTTTAAATCTTACTTTCTATGAGAAAATGGAAGACAATGGGACACAATACCGAAACGGCATTCACGTATGAAACGACAAGAGACATAACACATTTTTCAGTTTATAAAACATAAACAAGGGGGCCAAGATGGCCCTAAATCGCTCACCTGACCGATCGAACTCATCTGAACAATTACCTAGACAAGCATTCTGACCAAGTTTCATGACAGGTGAGTCAAAAATGTTGCCACTAGAGTGTTAACAAGGAATATCCATATTTGAGCAGTGTGACCTACTTTTTGACCCTAGGTGACCCATTTTAGAATTTGATCTAAAAATCATCAAATTAAACTTTTAGACACATTTCCAGGATACTTGGATCAAAACAGTAGCCACTAGAGTGTTAACAAGATTTTTCTATTTTTAGCTCCTGTGACCTAGTTTTTCATGCGAGATGACCCATGTTCGAACTCATCCGAGTAATTACGTAGACAAACATACTGATTAAGTTTGATGATAATTGAGTCAAAAATGTTACCACTAGAGTGTTAAAAAGTTTTTTCCATATTTGGGTAGTGTGACCTAGTTTTTCATTCGAGATGACCCATGTTCAAACTTGACCTAGAAAAAAAAAATTTAGAACAATTTACAGGATATTTGGATCAAAACAGTAGCAACTAGAGTGTTAACAAGGTTTTTTTTCTATTTTACGCTCCTTCGACCTAGTTTTTCACCCGAGATGACCCATGTTCGTTCTCATTTAAGCTATCACTTAGACAAGCATCCATACAAAGTTTGATGATGATTGAGACAAAAATGTGACCGCTAGAGTGTTAACGAACAAGTGTGGACGGACGACGGACGACAGACAAGTTTGAAAATGTCTTTCACCTGTGTTAACATCAAAGAGACCGTTTATCACCGATTACCTGAGAATTTGCTATACTTTGAAGGGAAATTAATATGACAGATAAATGAATTCAGTTTTCACTTTATCGTGTACAATTATCAATTTTTCTTTCTAATTTCTTACTATATTCCATGTAAAAAGACCGTTAAACTTTGATGAGAATACTCGATATAACTGTCTTCCTTTTAATTGCAAAATTGCTTGTTTATAGATGATCAGTTTCTGAAATAACGAACTAATTAAGCAATAGCTCATACGTTCAGTTTTACATTCGATTCCAGCATCATTTCTCTGTAGTCGTATGATTTCCCTACAGAATATATCCATAGTTTGTGTTAAAGAGAAAAGACATGTGTTATTAACCCTTGTTTCAAATAAAAGATAATCGAAAGAATTAAGAATACATTTTAACTTTTAATATAACACATTAGTTTCAATGTGAGTCTGTTTGTCTGCATTTACTTTTTAGAATAGCTTTACTTTGACTTTAGTATTTTGTATACACACTTGATACTATCACTCGCTCAAAGTTGTGTTGAGAGATGCAATAAAAATGTTCACAACGTTTCCATCATAAATATAACATTGGAATGAGTATCAAGTGCAAACAAATAATTCTATTACAATATTTGAACTTCAAGGTTATATTTCTTATCTTTGAGAGTTTGAAAAAAAAAACGCCTTTTAGCAAAAATGTTTCATATATTAACTTATCTGCCCAATGGGAAAACATGACATTTTTTATATAATTTTGTTTATCATTATTGGATTGAAAAGAATAATTAGATGCTTATCACAAAAATGGCATTTAATCAAATATTTTTGATAAGACAAAACGTAAACACGGTTGTTTTAAGCTTCAATACTTATCAATAAAAGATCATGATTGTACTAATTTCCAAAAGGCAAAAAAAAACAAAACTTTTGGAAAGCGCTACAGTATACTATCAAGAATTATAAACATTTGAAAAAGAAAATAAAGAAGTACTTTCGACTAAAATTACAATTAGCGTTGATTTTTAGCGAATTTGTAAAACATGACTTTGTTAAAAATAGTACTAAATAAAAAACTATGAATGCACTAATTACTAAACCAGAAAAAAGGAGCAAGAAAAGTCTCATTTAAACAAGGGAATAAATTTTGGAAAAAGAAACCGAAACAAAAAAACAAAAGTTTTTTTTTAAAAAAACAATTTTTTTGTATTTTTAAAAAAATTTTCCTAAAAAAGTTTGAATATGACCCCACTAATAATTACTTTCACTTATTACTTTCTGCGGGTAAACAGCCAATAGGTATTTTACAAAAAGAAAAAACAGTTCAAATCAAGTCATCCTTAAAATTAAGGGCATTTTAAACAGGTTTAATTGGGTCTAGGGACTACCCCGATTTTAGCTTTTTTTTGGGTGAAAGTGTAAAAACATTTGTCTAGCCCAAAGAAAAAAAAATCACTATAATATTTAAAAAGTTTCAACAAATTTTCCCCTTAAAATCCCTTTATGTTTTTTTATTTCAAAGAGGTAATTTTTAATTTTAAAAATAGAAAATAATTTTACAGAAAAAGAAAAAAAGAAACAGTCATTAGAAGTTTGAACCTGACCTGCAAAAAGGATAAAATTCAAAAGTTTGAACATGACCTGCAAAAAGGATAAAATTCAAAAGTTGGAACCAGATATCAAGTAGGAAATAAAACATGGAAGTATCCACATTTTAAAGATTTTTAAGAAATAGAACATGCAATATTTTGATGTTTTGTAAATAATTAATATACAAAACGCCCTTGCAACAGACATTTTCAAATTTTCGAACACTGTGTTTTTAAACCTTTCAAATTTTCAATTACAATGTTTGAGTCAGAATAGCCACTTTACGTAAACATAATGCAAATCACGGCAGTTTTGTTATATTTTGGTTTTGTTGTTAACTTTGGTTGGTTACAAAGCAATTATAATACACGTAAATAATTGTTTAATTTGCAAGTTTTATAAAATACAAATGAACATGGATAACATTTGGAAAATAAGTATTTATTACATTTCAGTATGTTTAAACATTTTTTGTTAAAAATGATTCAATTTGAAATAATTTCAAGTCTGTAATGAACAAGAAACAGAAAAATGACTTTGACAAATAAAAGAGAACATAAACTTTCTATAGCACAGTTCGCAACTTGTCTATCGAATATAAAATTAAAACTCTTGGCCTTACTGAACTCGACGACACCTGATGTATCAGAGGTCTGTCTATGTCCTGATGAAACAATAATACTGACCAAATGTCACCAAGTAATGGCACGTAATACGTCAAGAAAAGATATTGCCGCAATAAAATGTCTAATTGATGATTGAACGATGGTTTTCCTGTTTTATAACTTTCCCTTAGAATAGTAGTTAGACAATATGTATTCATGGCCACACGATTTCATGAACAGTCCTTCATAAAATGTAGCGGATTTGGGTAAGACAAAATATTTGAAAATTGAATATCGCACGCGTGTCTATCAATATGATTAAATCATTTAGTTTGCAAGTGGTAATTTATCAAACTGTCCGAGCAACCAATTACTGCCAGACAATTTCATCATATTGCCTTCATTCTTACATCCTGGCGGCAATTGGCTTTAATGACAATTACATAGATATGTTATGCAGGATATCCGACTCACTAAAGAACGAACGCCACAGATAGGTGCAAAATACACACCCTCTAACAAAGCTTGATATTAGAAATTAAAATTTGGAAGTTTCAAAAATTTACAAAACAGAATAAAAATATATGTATCAAAGTGTTCTGTATACAATTTCGAGACGCATAAGTAGCGACGCAAAATTGTGATTCATGAATTCTTAATTCAATGTTGTGTTCCAAAAAATAATATAATGTCCGTTATCCCTCGTCAAGTACACTATGTTCTACTAAAACCTAAATTCTGATAAGATGTAAAAGACAATTCTTATTTTATACGAAGACCTTAAAACATGGTGGGGGGGGGGGCGTCTGTAAAACTTCTTTAATGAATGGTGTAACTATGTGGAAGCCAATGGCTAGATTTTGTTTTCTCCTTTATAAATGCCTTGAAACTACGAGATTATCCAATAACTTGAATAAAATATGGGTAATGAAGTCTCCAACTATGATAAAACTTAAATCTTAAAAGATTAATGCTTCCGAGGGATCACTTTGATTCCAGATTTTTAAATGGACAAAGTATGTTAATGTTCATTTTTACGAGAACAAGCAACGACTTGCTATAGACGTACATGTAATTCGTTTTATCAATATCATGAGTGACGACTTAAACATGTTAAAGGCTGTTCAATACACTGTGCCATTTTATCATTAATTTAATCTATAAACTCTTGAAAAAAATATCAGTGTATACTTAAAAATTATCCTTTGTAACATTTAATGTTAGTTTGATACGCTGAAACAATATAATAAACTTCAAATGAAAAAATCAGTTTCAAAAATTTACAAAACAGAATAAAATAATATGCATTAAAGTGTACAGTACACAATTCCGAGACGCATAAGTAGAAAAGCAACAATGTGATTCATAAATTCTTATTTCATTTTGTGTTCCAAAAATAATAAAACGTCTTTTAACTATAGTCTGGTACACTATGTTTTAATAAAACAATTTAAAACTTAAATTCTGATAACATGTAAAAGACAATTCTCATTTCAAACGAAGACCTTTAAACATAGGGGGGGGGGGGGGGTCTGTTAAACTTCTTTAATGAATGACGTAACTATGTGGACGCCAATTACTACATTTTGTTTTCTTCTTTATTAATGCTTTGAAACTACGAGATTATCCAATAACTTGAATACAATTTGGTGATGACGCCTCCAGCTATGATAAAACTTAAATGGACAAAGTATGTTAATGTTCATTGTTTATGAGAACAAACGAGGACTTCTTATTGACCTACATGAAATTCGTTTTAACAATATCATGAATGTCGAATAAACAACATGTTCAAGGCTGTTTAATTTACTGTGTCATTTTATCATTAAACTAAACTCTGAAAAAAATGTAAGCATTTAATAATCCTTTGTGACATTTTACGTAATTTTGATACGCTGAAACGAAATAATAAACTTAAATGAAAAGATCAGAATATTTTTTTTTGTTGGATATAGGCTATTAGTGTAAGACACACAGTCACGTAAAATACTTTGAATGTCACACTTCTTAGAAATGGAAATTGTCATGTCAAATATATTGGACGTGTGTCATAAAATAGTTTGTTTCATCCACATTCACTTTTAACGAAATTTACTCTTACATGCACCTGTTTACAAAATACATAGAGACAAAAAATATATACAATGCTAAGAACGAGATCGATAATTTGGAAGAAATGTTAGTGTAACTTTCAATTTCATTCAATTTCTACGAAAACAGTTCAATATCTAGTTTAAACCTTTCACTATAATATTGTTGTGCATTATTTCTGTTTATATAATATCAAGATAGCTTTGCGTATATAAATTAAAACGTTTTTCGGTTATTGCTTCGTTACATAATTTGATATACATTTTATCATATATATACAATGTATAGATATATACAATATATTGAATATAAACTTTTCAAAGGATGATGTTATATAGACAGCGGTATGGAAATCATTCTAAAATTAAATATAAATTAAACAGCATGTTTCTTATAACGCAAACTATTTGCAATAACTTGAAACTTAAACATTTTAATCTTCCTACAGAAAGCAATTGCGAGTTCAATAAAACGACATCTGTTGACGTCAGTAAAAGCGTAATGAATGTCATTTAACATCTATTAGGCGAAATGATTAAGTTAAACTTTGATTTAAAGAGATTCTCCATTTACTTAAATTGTGATACATCAACAATGACTTTCACGGATTATCGAAAATGTTTACGTGTTTTTATTCTTTAATAAAATTACAGTGTCATACATGCATGTATGTTTGTTGTAAATTTGGTGATACTTTGTACCTGTTGATCGTAATAAATTGACTCGTAAAAAAGGTAAGATAATCTAGACAACTGGCGGTAAATAGTGGGTCTCTTTGATTGCGTTAATTAATTGAGGTCTGCTTTCATTGTATGTAGCCATGTAAAATGCGTTTATTGTATTAAATTGACAATATTTTTAGTTATTTAATTCAAATGGTCATTCTTGTATTTTTAGCAAATATGTTGATACCTCAGTAGCATACAAAATTAAATATAAAAATACAATTGATCCAAAACTTAAATCTCCGATTTCTTGTTTTCAAGTATCGAATTTCTATCAAACTGATATGTGATCATTTACATATAAATTATGTTAAATTCTGTTAAATTCCTAATACTTCTGATGTACTCTCATTCGACAACAAGTGCATGTATAGTACAGATATTATTTAAATTCTCTTTAATTGATAATAAGGGTCAGAGTTAAAATATCTGAAACGAATATCAAAAAATAAGCAAAGAATTTATACAAATGTAAGTACAACATAATTACCTGCCCATCTACAAATCAATATTGGTTAATATCTTATTATGTTATGTTCTAAGTTGAGACAATTAATTAACATAAAAGGTTTGAAAATATCATTGAAGAATTGGTACACAATATGTAGCAGCAACAGTAGAATTGCTAATTGAAGGTCCTCCCAACGAACTTATTTAAAACTATGCAAAGATGAACATCAATTTCTTATAAAATACTGAGTTATTTATTTGAACGAAAGGCTTATTGTCGGTAAAACAATGAATTGCAAAAACAATAAGTAGAATATTAAAACATTACAAAGTGATATTAATAATCATAAATGTGATCGTGATTAAACTAGTACATGCAAAATTGGCGCTTTAAGTGTTGACAATCAATATATTATCTTGTATTTCAATGTAGTGCTCTGTTCTTTCGTCTTGATGTCAGGCATTTTCTTTAAAAAGTAGCTACATGTATACTGAAAAAATGTTTCATAATATTACGCCGAAAGATCTTTTTTCCAGCATCTTTTATTCCTAATGTCTTAAATTTTATATCAAGTTACATTAAAAGTGTAAATAAATTAAATACTTTTTATTTGTCGTTTTTTCTGGAAGATCATATACACAGTATCTTAGATGCACAACAAAAGATAAATTTCCAAAAATATTTTCCTGACATTTTATTAAACAATACAATTAATATTTTCAAATAAACTTCTTGTTCTCATTTCTTGGCTTTGTTTCAAACACCTGAAGGCTAATTTAAAATTAAAGTACTTGATCTATATAGGCATTAGTGTAAATTTATCTAGGCATTAGTTTAAATAACACGAAAAACGTTTCGTTAGAAAATTTTGTCGTACAAATGAGATTGCTCTATCATGGCGTTATTGATAACATCAATGTACATGTATATGCAGCAAATATGTAATTTTAGATACTTTTCTTACTTTTGTCATGATATTAAGCTGAATAGTGGCTGTCAAGTACGTTTGACAGCTTATAACGTCACTTAGAATTCTACTGTTTTTGTATTTGAGATTGTACATATAAATAGAAGAATATGATTTATTTTCACACATTTGATACGACTGGCCCCAAATGATAATTATATAACTTGAACAAATGCTTTCATTGTTTATTGTCTTTATGAGATGCAGTTAACGTTTCTTTACTTTAATGAAGCAATAAAGACGTATGAGAAAACATTGGTATGTCTTTTCAAAACCAAATTAAAAGTTATCAATACCAGACTTAATTATGTCATGTATTCTATAAATCTAGAGATAAATAAATGCATTATCATCTATATTGTTAGTAAGTGATGATATTTTTCTACTGTATTGTATGGTTTACAAATACTCTCAACGAATATCTCAGTCAATTAAA
Organism: Ruditapes philippinarum; assembly: GCF_026571515.1. Taxonomy (NCBI): domain Eukaryota; kingdom Metazoa; phylum Mollusca; class Bivalvia; order Venerida; family Veneridae; genus Ruditapes; species Ruditapes philippinarum. Next base: position 12,924 of record NW_026864873.1, on the reverse strand, counting down.
GTACTGAATAGTGTTTGACATCATTCTAAAAATAGTATCGCTCAACTCTTTTAATGCATTTTGAAAATGTTGCTGTATGAAATACATTTACACTGAACCAAACTTTATCAAGAAGACACATAATTTGAATATAATATCAGATTCATATGATAATTTTAAAAGAATAATGGTACGCACATTTTTAATAAGAAACATGTGTTTGTTGACAATGTCCTCATCAATAATTATTATCCTCTCGCTCCGTATGTTGTATTAAAATAACACTCCCACCAAATGTTATGCAGGCAACTCATGCCACCCTTCCGCTCTAATTTACTCTCCGTGGATTCAATTGATTATTTCTTCAAAAACGACTCGAACAGCAATTTATAGAACATTTTAAACTTAATCACGTCATTATACAACCGCTCCTTGATAGGAATCTTTGGACAGCTGCATGTTTTCTAATAGAAAAGATCGGATATCAGATGAACAAACAAATCAGCTTATAATAAACAGTCATACTGGCGTAAATAATACAAAGTTCTGAAGCAATTTTGTTGCGTTATGATTATTTTCACTATATATTTTCTTTAAAAAAATATGTTATGATACGATATAAATAATATCATTCCATATTATATCATATTATATTAATACATTTTTAATAATTCAATATGTGACCAGAATGCAACACGAAACGGCACCGCCTCAGAACAGTCACTAGCAAGAAATGTATTTATTTCACGGAAAAAGGCTTAGTTGTGTTTAAATGTATTTAAAAAATATATAGAAAAGCCTTATCATCCAAATGAATTTAAATATGATACATTCGATTCTAGATGTGAATGAAATTCTTTCGTGGAAATAACTGTTCTTATACGTTCTGTTATAGGAGCAGTCTAATTGGTCTTTAATAAGAGGAAAATTGGTCGAAATCATGTCTCGCTATACTTAGACATTTTAAACTAGTTAAATTGATCTGACACTATCCTTGATATTTGCTTTTTTCTGTTTCACATTGGTCAAGCCCCAAAGGAAATTAATCATTACAACTTCATCAAGCCTCCACATTTCCCTTATGAACATAGCGTTTTATCATTTCTAGCTGACAATGTTAATTATGCAATAGAAACTATCACAAAGAACAAGGGTGTTAGTCATTTGCACTTTAAACCTAAACTGCGAGAACAAAACAGAGTTTATAACAGAATTTGTCCATGATAATAATAAAAATAAATACACATTTTTTATGAGAAGATTACCTGGCAATTTGTGGTTTACTAAATTACAATTATTAGTGATTTAAAGGCGTATACTTGTGTTCAATATATATTTTATGCAAGCGTTACATAACTGAAACGGGGTGAGGTACATCGCATTTGTGCCCTGCATACCTTGAGAGGGGCCGAGTGGAATGCTACATTCATGACTCTTTGCTGTTGTGTAAACTGAACTCAACGAGTAAGCATTACGACACTGAAATTCCATAACGTACGTTCTAGTACCTGTGCTCGTTTATTATTATTATCATATTTTTATTTTATTTTTATTTTAATTATTATTATGATTATAATTATTATTATTATTATTATTATAATTGTTGTTATTATTATTATTTTTATTAATATTAATAGACAAGTATAGTTAATATTATTATTATTATCATCATCATTATTATTGTTATTATAATCATTATTTTTAAAATTACTTTTTTATTTTAAAATTTATAATTTTTATTTTTTATTAGTTATTTTTTACATTAATCATTTTTTACATTAATCTTTATAAATTTCCCCATTATTTTTTTATTTTTAATTATTATTACTTTTTACTTTGGGCTGTTGCGGGGTACCCGGGTACCCGGAGAGTAGTAGTTTAGTTTATTTTTTATAAACAAAGTATTTCGCATACATACAAGTCTTTTCCCACATCAACCCACCCTTATTTCGTTTTATATCCCCATCAAAAATATATTAAATTTAGGGTGAAATTTAAATCATAATAAAAGAATTTTTTGTTTTTCTTTTGCTTAGCTTTCCAAAATTTTTTAAACTTCCAGGGTTTTAAAAATTTGAATTTGACGAAAATGTGGACAAATTGAAAAAATTTTTAATTATTAATAAATAAATAATTGTAACAACAAAAAGGGTTTGGGTGAGAGTTCTTAACAATGTATCATAAACGCATATTTAATGCTTGGTGGTTTTTTTCTCTAATATTATATATTAAATTTTAATAAATGATTATGTTTCAATGTTTGTTATGCAAAACACAAAATGTTATGTTTTTACTTGAAAAACATATGTTATCCGTTTAAAGTTATAAGTTTCCAAGTTTCATAATATATTCCACATTATTTGAACATAATTACATTCCCAGAACAGATGTGGTGCATGTTACAAAAGTGTGATAATTTCATTTTGATATTTATTTGTTAGAATTATGCGCATTCTATATTTTCTAAGCAGTTTTTATTTTGGTATCAGTAGTTACTGTAGTTTTAACAATTTGGCTATTAGTTAATTAAATTCCATTTATATAATTTTTTTCCAAAACATTTCTCATTTCAGATTCCTTTTTAGATTATTTTGGTTCATATTTTCTTAGTATAATTATGGTAATTAATTTGTTGTTTAACTTTCCTTGATTCTCATTAATTAATTGTCTTTACTGGGGTATATTTGATATTTTCACCTTAAGAATTTGTTTTAATATAGGATAAATTGTTGTAATGATTTCAGATTGGTAGAATTTTAGAAATGCATTATTTCCTAAATTTTATAATTTTTTAAAATGCTTAAATGAGTTAAAGTGTTTTTCTTTAGTCAGGAAAAATGTTCTAAATATTTAATACATTTTTGCATACTGTTTTTTTTTTCCATAAAATATAATACTACTATTCCACATGAATGATTTAATATTACTTGCTTTCCAATTGTTTCATTTGATTTGTCTTCACGTAATAAGAATACACTTGGTCTGTCTTATGTTATGAAGTCATGTTACAATGATGATAAGGTAATAATTTAAAAAGCCATTACATTTAATATTCTTTTTACACAAAACGATATTTGTTACACCGATTTACATCTACTGTTGTTGGTTTTATTCAACAGAAAGAATACTGAATATCAAAACTGTGTCTGTATCTTGATTAAGTCAAGACAGCTGAGCTGACTAAATGTCACCAAAAAATGACATGGAATACGTCAATATCATATATTGCCACAAATTTATTTTTGCTTGATTATTGAATGGAATGGCGGGTTTCTTATCTGATTTCTCTATAAATGGTACTTAAACCATACGCTAGACTAAGTACGATCACAGACATCCAACTGATCTCAACAAATATAATGTAAAATCTGTTATTGTTGTAACTAAAGAAGAAAAACTTTTTCTTTCCAATCTGGTTCCATTTATTAAACAGTCCTTCATCAAATTTAGCCCATTTGGATAAGTGAACCACTTGGAAATTGGATAACGCCCACGTGCCAATGGTATTTAATCAGTTTGTCCGGTTCAAAAATTTTGTCAGACAAAAAATAAATAGGTTAAAGGAATACTTTGATTTAACGTCTGGCAAAGATTTATAGTATTGGAAATTTGAAAGTGACATTATGTAATTAAAGCTAATTATTGGTATGATTTTAAGTTATTACACTCTTCCTATTGTCCTTGACTCCGGCATGTGAGTGTTTTGGTAAAATTGAGATTACGCTGCGGTAGATGAATAATGTACATTTATATTGAGAAAAAGATATAACATTTATCACAAAAGTTGTATGTGTAGTTAGTCAATGTTTCACCATGATCTTTAAATAACTTTGGTCCCAAGGTCAACTGTTTTATTTTTGTTTCATTATTTTGCGAAATCTTGCAGTGTCTGAGCATATGTTTTGTATTTTGTAACACGTTTAATCATAAATGTATTTTGTTAAATGTCTGATTTAGATTTTTATAATAATAGCACGAATGAAGTAATGTGGAAACTTCACCATGAGATGAACTGTATCATAAGAAGACTCTAAATGTTGTTTAACTTTATATTGATTCATCGTGGCGTTCTCATTACCACATTTGTCTATTTTTATTTTAGCGAAATAGAATTTCAAGTGTAAATTAATATATCAATATGACATTTAACGCAAGTGTAAATTTATATATCCATATGAATTAAAACAAAACGTTCTTATAACATAAAAATCATATTTCAGTTTGTTACAAAACTATCTTCCAAATGATTTATTGTCTACAATCATATGTCTATTACATGTACACTATATGTTACATATACACTGTTTAAGCGACCTTCAGCTTTCCTAAAGTTTAATTTATTTATATGTCACCTTTACATTAATCGTTTCATATAATTCTCATATCAAATGAATGAAGGCAAGAATAAAATTTCCTCTCGATAAAAGAATATGCAATAAGGAAACCCATCGATCTACCGGCTCACTCTATATTTGTAAATTAGCAAAGCAGACAATTTGTTTCTCGATCTTCTAATTTTAAAACGAACGTCACTAGCGTGCTATTAATGTATTTTTTGTTGTTTTGTTCGAATATGAAATTAATAAAAAATAGTTTGAAACAACACAGAATTATTTTCATGCCAAAAATAAAAGATAAAGGCCGTTTTAAATAAACTTTAATTTTGATTACAAGTGGAAAACAAGTCTTGATATCAAACCAAATGTATTCAAAACGGCTTGATTTGCGTGTTCAGACCTTTCCTTTATTGAAACCATAAACTATAATAATCATAATAAATCATAATTATTATAAAATTGATATAGAAAACGAACATATTGGAATCAGTAATAAAAGTTTCATTATCCGAGGAAAATTTTCTTTCTATATCTTAAATGGTAACAGCCCTACATATAAAGGTTAACAATTAATGTATGCATTACTGAATCCCTAATGAACTTATAACACGCCGTATATCACCGGTCAGGGCAGACTAAAACAATAAACCCATAAATCTATATCTTATATAAGAATAGCATTATTGTAACTACATGGAATCTAAACGTTTAATAAAGGAAATGTTAAAGGGCATCCAATAAGTGAGATCGTGATGTGTAAGTCAACTGATTTTAATTCGATTTAAATAGACCTTCTTACACAAATAAATGTTCTATATTCACAAAGATTTTATAGAAATGTTTGCTTCGACGAACTTACTCATGCATTTTGAGGAAAGTAACTAATAATGAACAAAAAATAATTGATTTGTGTTAAAACATCTTATCTAATGCAATAAAAATCAGTCATCTTACACCGCAATAATTATAGCATTAAATGGAGGCCCTTGAACGTTATTGTAAGTTTACTATTATTATAATAAAGATACTACCCTGCTAGTTAAGAATAAGACTCATATTTTATTATTTCATTCTGATATAATAACAACTAACTTACCTATTGCATCGGCATGATACTACATCTATTTTGGTTTGACAATTAAATCTAAAATGGAATACACTTGTCTACATATACTAGATTTTTCTCCTTAAGCTCTACAAAATATAGATTTCTATAATTTCTGAACATTTATTCTTCCCACAAAAGGCAATTAAGATTTTATTAATGCGACACCTATTGGCGTCAGCATAAAACTAATGGATGTCATTTAACGTAGGCGGAACAATTTTTTAAATTGAATATAATAGAAGCTCCAGAGCAATTTTCTTTAATTGTTGTACAGATAAATTTCATTGAAACAAGATAACTATGACATTTTGTTTATGAATACATTTTTATTGTTTCGTCTTACGATAATTTTAGCGTCTTTAATCACTTAACATGAAACACATGTACATTTTTGCTTTGAACTGGGTAATGTTTTACATATTCATTTAGTATTATTAAAAAAAATACTTTTTTGACAATAAAATATGTTTCCTTGATTTCTGACAAAGGTTAGTTTTAATTTATTTTCAAATTTGTTAATTAAGCTATCATTATACGTATGAATTTAAAAAATCGGTGCAAATGCACTATTATTTATCTTTTATAAAAATATCATAAGTTATGCTAGTTAGTTACTGTTAACAGGTTTGATATTTCATGAGCCAAGGACGAAAAAATCTTTGTGCAAAAACGTAGATAAAAAAAGTATACGTTAATATTTTGAATTTTACAATGTTAACTTTCAAGCTCGAATAAGATTCAAATTTTTCATCAAGCATATAAATCTTTATCTTTGAACTGAAATCAGAAATTTAACATACTCGTATAACTTAAGATAAATTATTTTCTCGAAAAAAAAAAGAAATAATTTTATGCAAAAAATATAGTAAAAACATTACTATAATTGTCTAAAACTGATAATGGGATTATGTATTCTTTGACAATATTCTTTAAAATATTTTGATATAACTATTTGTATTCTTGGTGTATTGTCCTGTAATACAATAAAACCATAATATAATTATACAAACAATAAGTATAACAACAATAAACAAACAAACAACTTTTAGAACAATATGCAAGTAACTGGCCGCATCAGTTTTACAATTAATACCAAATAAACTGTTGATTTGCCTATGAGTTCTATCACAAAGATACATTAAAAAACTCATGCTAGTATTGAATATTAATTAAGAACGCATTGCACTTTTTTTCTAACATGTGACAAGTAACGGCCTTAAATGTTTAAATGTATCAATGTCGAATTTGTAAACTTGTTATCAACATGAGCGAAACTGCATATCTAAAGAGGATCTTTCATACTGAATCAAAACATGGCAATAGACGAAAATCAATTCCTCTTGCATTATTGTTTTGAACAAAGACTAATAATGATAAAACGTAGATAGACAATGGCAATAAAAATGTAAATTTAAAGAAATCATAGTTAGATACAGAATTGCTTCGTTGTTTGTCTTTGTGAATGAATACAATTTGTGTTCTGTCTTTAAGTTAGTTAAGATTATTTGTCAGAAATAAAATTAAGAATAATTTAACTTTTGATGCATATACTTTATGATACTTCTCAAACAATGCTAATAAACAAGTGTAGTCCTAACATCTGCAAGAAATGTTTGTGATTAATATATAAAATATATCGTTTATCTTAAAGACACCGTCGTCTTTCCCCACAATTGTTAGATTAATGTGGAATTATCACTGGGTGTCATTTAATAATAAAATTTTCAAGTTTCGCTCTGAAAACAGTTCTTAAATCCTATACATATAAGACATAACATTATTACTCCGTTTCATTGACATAAAGATTTGGTTACATATGGGGTATTATAGTCTTTGCCGAAATGGGCTTGAAGAGAATGTCACTGGATTGAGACATTAACCACTTGTAATTCGTCCAGCTAATGGTCATTCAAAAAGAAATGAAACAGTGTGGTTTGGGAAATTCAGGAAAATTAAGTTCAATTACCTTGACGGAATGATAATATACCTTTTTCTCGATAATACACAATAAAAAGATACACTTATGTATTATGCATCTATTATGTTCAAAATGCTTGGCAGTAATGACATGGAAATGTTGTATAAAATAATGTATAATGCAACGATTTCCACACAGTTTTATTGGCCCGGGAAACTGGTAAACAGAATAAATAATATTTGTTACAAAAGAATTCTTCTACTTATATGTGGTACGCATTCACATTTGTTTCTTTCTATTTCATATATAGTGTTTGTTTTTCAATCGTGTTTTTGTTAAATCTGTGTGACAATTGATAGGTTTGCAGTATGTTCATAAGCACAGGTAAATATCTATTACGACTAAAAACTTCATTATCATTAATTTTATTGACTGGTGAAAATATACAAAATAAGAGTAGACAGATATATTCAGCTGTGCGTAATATACCATCCAAGTTTACGTAGGTAAACTATCTGATATAATAAAATGACTGTGTGGTTCAATCTTTTCATGTTTGCAATATATTTGTATTATTCGATATAAAGGAGGTTAACTGTTTGTTAGGGTGAACATACTTTTTGTGTTAGTGAAACTTTTCTTACTTAAAGGTTAAAGTTGTCCTTCAGTCGCATTAAGTTAGAAAGAAATACTAACATTAGTAAAATACTGTCACTTATTGAAATAATACACCTGAGCACAAATATTGTTTTCAGATGTGTCACCGATATTTTCTTAGTTGATGAATGTATTGACTAAATAAAATAATGTTCACTTTTCATTGTTTTTGATAAACTTAAATGTCTTTAATTTGATATGCAATGCTTCTCCAAGTGAAACAACTATCAACATTATAATTGAAATGTAGAAATATACATGATATGCAAACAAATTATTACATTTATATATATGTGACACATTTTGAAACACATGTATATTCTTAGTTTCATGTTTACCTAACCTTTCTTATTAAAACTTTTTCCATGATTGTTTATATTTTCATCATGTTTGTAGTAAATTAGACTTTTTTAACATTTTTGCAAATATACTTTGTAGTTTTTTATTGTTTATATCAATGTCTACTTTGTTAATGACATTTTTGTAATATTCATAATTTTAGGCGGATCCGGAAATGCGTTTATGTATCCATTTGCTATATTTGACGTTTTCAGATAAGTAGGAAATATTTGTTCAATATAAAATTTTTGGTAAAGGATAAATATGTGGAACAATGTTAAATTCTTGACATTATCAACAACAGTTCCTTAAACATAACTAAAGGAAATTTGCCTGTGAATGTACGAGCGGTCATAAAGTGTCTTTTTGCTACTCTGGTCACGTACCAATTGGCATTATTAATTGATGGAAATAACACATAACTAAAAGTAACACTAAAACAGGATATAAAAACACTCATTTTTGTTTGTTAGTGCGATGAAGCCATTCATTCTGTTATTTGGCAGGGAAACATTATAACCGTTGCTTTACTTCTTGAAATGTTGTTTTTATATGTTTGATCATATCTTATATTAATATTTTATCATGTAATACTGTCTTATTTATTCTAATCGATATCATTATCGTTATGTGTATCTACTCATAAAACTGCATTGACATAAAAAAGTGTTTTGTGTCTCTTTCCATACAATTCTGTATTTTCATGATTGTCATTTGTTCCATCTCGTACAATTTGATTTTAATTATTTATTTTTTTGTAGTTTATTTATTTATTTAATTACTTGTTTATTTATTTACATGTTTTTTTATTTATTATTAATATTAGCACTTTCTTTTTTACTCTAATGGTTGATTCCTGAAAAAGTTGTTAACGAAGTTTTTAGTCGTAATAGATATTTACCTGTGCTTATGAACATACTGCAAACCTATCGATTGTCACATAGATTTAACAAAAACACGATTGAAAAAACAGAATAAAATGTTTAAGATATAACGCTTAAAGTTTAAGAAGGGCTTGAAACATTTAGAAACCCTTTCGTGCATGCGCTTTTCGCTTCAAAGGAAATATACAGACATATATCATTCATACAGGTATTCTGGAAGTATTCTTTCTTTTTCAATATTATTTACTGTAAAACATAACAAAATGTTAAGATTATGTTTCAAAGAAAGTGCTTCTTGTAACAGACACGTTGTTTTTAATTCACTTTGACAGTAGTTGATTTTTTAGTTCATTCAGTGTATGTTCATAGTTATCAATAAATGTTCATGGCAGCTAGCTATAGGGCGATGAAATAGCTGGTAGGCCGGGGGAAACGCATACTAAATTACATTTGACAGTTATGGCCAGAAGTTCGCCAAAATGACCCGGTATAACGTCCATAAAATAATTGGATTATTGAAACAATTAAGTTTTGGGAAAGTTTTATGTTTTCTATAACCACAAAAAATATTACTGATATCAATCCGATTAATATTTGTTCAATGTGAAGTTAACAATATTCAAAACAGTCATTTTATGTCATTTTGTAACAAATGCATTAACTATATTTTATAACTACGAGCTGCTCACTGTAAAAATATCAATTGAATAAACGGAAGATCAATATGTGTTCAATATAGTTTTAATGCTTTACATTGTTATAAAAAATTAAAATTAACCAAACTTTACGAGAAAAAAAATGATAATAATTTCTCATTTATACCTAGAATCTAATAGCATTATCACTTACCAGACATAGACATTGACCATGATTATACATTCCCTCAGACAACAACCTATTAAAACAAAATTATCAACTAATATTTAATTATTTAGAGGAAACATGTAGTCAAAATGTATAGTTTAAACAAAAGAGACCAAATAAACCAAAAGAGACAATTGTGACCTATTGAAATGAGACTTTAAGTAACAAAACACCATGATTGCTAAAATGAGAAAGGTTCTGTAAATCCAATACGTCTCAAAGTATAGCTGGTGTATGCGAAATCAAGACTCTAAAAACATAATACGTTATAACTCATTCTGCCTCAGATGTTCAACGGACATGAAATAATTAACATCGGGTTGGTTGACATGATGTGTCCTCGACATTTGTAAGTTTGTCACAAATATTAATGTTTGCATTATAATGAAAATGAATCGCTTTATTTATACTGTTAGACGCGTTACAGTCAGACTGAAATAATTTGAAAAAAGAGTGACATACCTATAGAATCTTTGACAATTTAGAAAAAAATAATGAAACGTACAACAAACGACCACTAATTCTGGTGACAGTTCTCACATTCTAAAATACGAAGAATGCTTGTTCATCACTTACGAGAGTTGGCAGAAAGCATGTGTGTACAATGTATAGAAGTTTGATATATAAATTAAGCAGCTCCAATTATACACAATATTTACTGCAGTTTTTCAAAAACAAACAAGTAAGCTTGCTGTGGTTATTTATGGTGTTAATTGTTTTGGTATGAATAAGAAAAATAACACAATATGTAGGGTATCAGTCTGCCCGTAAACTTGCAAATGTTTGAAGACGAAAGCCGCGGTATGTCTGACTGGAACATTCGGTTTGTGGTATATATTTTTGTCCACATGATATTGTAGCTTGAAATGGCTTAAAAGAGAGCACTTCGAAATAAACAAGATTTATAATAAGTAAAGCGCTAAATTATTTAAGGTATTTGATGTTTATGTGATAAAACGGGTTTTAAATAGAAGTGCGCAACGCTTTATAAAAAATGCATTTTATACAACTCAATCAGTTTGTAATATCAGCGCATATTTCTGCAAAGGCATAGGTCTTTTAAAAACGATATTGCTTAATCATTGACACTATTTTAAGGAATAAAAGGTTGTATATTCCCTGAAGCATATTCCTTCAGAGCAAATGTCTTATGACAAGGGGTCGAATATATAGCAGTGCGATACTATTGAAGCGAGGTGAAATGGTGCGATACAGAATAATAGCACATTTCAGATTGCAAACACACGCCAGAAAAAGTAAGTTCTATAAAAATGGAACAGTCATTGACCATTAAAATAGCAAATCTTGTGTGAATGATGTAGGACTTTGACCTAAATGTATTTCCTTGAAATCATTGGAGTTTAGGTACAATAGTAAACAAGTAATTGAAGGTAAATAGACACACCTAAGCTACCACAGCAGGGCACCCAGTAGGCATCAAACCAAAACCGGGAGTGGACATACTGGTGGCGAAAAGAGAAGAGGGACAAGTTATGTTTGAAAAGTTAAACTTAAACGGGCCCGTATTTGAATTAAAGGGACAAGTGCTATATGGGTAAAAAGGGGAATCAAAATTGTAACAAGGGTGGGGTTGAAAAAACTGACTTTGCCTTTGTTAGCTATAGGACAAGCGAAGGGCATGCTACTTAGTAAATGAAAAGAAAAACAAAATTTAATAGTTTTGATAATTTATTTCAAATAAACATCTCATGACAGACACTATTGAACATGAATACAAGTGAGATAATGTCTACAATGTATATCCATTTCGGATAGTTTGCATTTTCGTGATGCTACAACTCCCATTGTTCTTCGTATATATCGTATTTTAAATGTTATATGCATGTATGTTAATTCACTCACTGGTTACACTTGCAGAACATTGAAATATTTGTAAAATCTCTCGTTGGTGTTTCTGATTTTATAAAGTTTTCTAGTGCAAAAAGATAAATCGTTAAATTTGGCAAGTCACGAACAATCTTCAGTATGAAACTTTGTCTAGAGATATGCTATTTTTTCACAAGCACTTAACTTACTGAAAAATATACATTCGTCGATTTAGATAGCCTCCGTAATTTGACTGTATTAGTACTGTCCTTTCGGATATCCATTTTCAAATGTTATGACCATACGCATAATTTAAGTATGATATAAACAGCCTCCGGAATAAGTTTGCAAATCCGGAATTTTCGCAAACTCAGCTACCTTTTTTAAATTGATTAGGGAAAAAATTTAAAGACCGGTCAATAATAGAGATAGAGTCAAGTAAAACCTGGCCTTTGAAATGACGATACCCTTAAAATTAAATGCAGGGGAGACATTCAAAGTTGGCCGTCCCATGGGGTTTTTCGATTCCCCCACTGGTGATTTGGTCTCCCAGTGGGAGTTTAGTGGGGTTTCATTTCCTCTTTACGAGAATGGGAGAAAAAAATCACGGGAGAATTTAAAAAATTTATATACCATTATTTAAAAAAAAATCACTAATCTTGACTTAAGATATTCCTTCCTAAAAATATAGATCGAAATATAGATATTTTTGGAATCTCCCATTTTCATTATGGGTGAAACGCACCCATGGGTGAAATCACCCATCTTAATAATGGGAAGAAAATCCTATTTTGATAAATGGGAAAAAAATCCAATTTCTTATAATTGGAGATAATTCCCATTCCTTGCAAATGGGAGAGTGTTCTATATTTTAGGTGTGCCGCTTATAACATATAAAACAAAATATACGAATAAAATAAAATCGAAAAATCAAATAAAATGGCAGGGAATATGCAACAAAATAATAATAATAATAATAATAATAATAATAATAATAATAGATAAATAAAT
>NW_026864872.1:0-47192 GCF_026571515.1 Ruditapes philippinarum | reverse complement strand
CAGGAAAGTGCATCTCACAATATTTAACTTTTAAACAAAATTCATGAACAATTTGCATGTATCTGGAGGCATGTTGCTTTAAAAGCGTTTGTTAATGCAAGAATATGCATGTTGTTTTTTAAATGTTGGCAGACTACAATATCGGGGTGTGAGTGCATCAGTAAATACTGCTTCGCATGCATATATGTAGTTAATTTCCATTCAATGAATATATATCTGTTAACAAAATGATAGTTTCTTTGAAAATCAGCTGGATATCTGCTGTACGTACTATCTAAAAAATATAATTACACAAAAAATCAGCACTTTAACCGTATATTACATAACGAAAGTCAACGTTGTTTTGGATAATCTATCGGAGGTCAAAACTGCTTGTTAATTAATTAATTAATTAATTAGTTAAAATAACAAGCTAAAATGACAAATGAGATCAATTCATCAATACACAATTTATTATTTTAGCGATTATTCACAGACGTGATACGCTCAATCCAGGATCAAAGTTTGAAAAAGAAGCAATATAAAAACAAAAAAAACTAACGGCATTTTTAATTTGGTTTGGATGGTACCAGATTTCACCTTGATTGTCACATTTTCCATGTGTATTCTCTCCGGATCACCGGCTACCAACACTTCAGATTGACCATCTGTCTAGATTAACATAATTATATTTTATTGATTCATATCCGACTTGCACTTTAATTTTTGATCAGTTTTTTTTATATATCAACTAATATCAAATGTTAAATTGCCGCAACGAGATTTGTTAATTAAATGTGCAAGAAGCGTGACGGAATGGCACCGGACTAGTAATCTAAGGATTGTATTAGCAATTTATGGATTTCTGGCCGCGTTGGTTCAAACCCCGTCAGGGGCAAGTCGTTGTTTCCTTGAGCAAGAATCTTTACGCATTGCTTGGTTTACTGCTTGGTTTCAGCAACGATTTCGAGAGTATTTCAATAAGCTAATAGCTTCTGGAACACAATCGAACTAAAAGATATTGGTAAATACTAAGTGAATACATACGGAATCTACAATTATCTGATAAACGGGCATTCCCTCTAATTCAATCTATCAGCATCTTAAATAGTTTAACACGATGTTTTTAATCCATTCATTGTTAAAGATTTTTCTAAACCACTCAGCGTCGACGGACTTAAAGACAGACATGGATAGCAAAATCCCAAGTATATTATATCCATCGAAGGGTGATAAATGTTTGTGACATTCAATGTATAGACTTACTGGTTCAAGATTCCTACAATGTTGCATGAGATCACTTAGTCTGTCTGCAAACCCAGGCGCAAACGCTTCCGGGTCTACTGCAACAAAGCACTGGCCCTGAAAACGAGAGTATCATTTTTGTATCAACACGGCTATAGAAGACAGTTTGTGGTGTGATATGTCATAAAGGGCCCGTACTCTCAGTGCCCAAAGGGCTAGATGGACCCTTAAATACATACGCAGAAATGTCAAAAAATGAAATGTTTTCACTTTGAACACCGACGGTATTTCATCTGCATCGCTTTATATCATGTATAATATGATTGTATAGAACTAATATGCTTACAACTTTGTGATAAATTGTTCAACTCTTAGAGTGCGTATAGCATATTTCATCACATTGTTAAAAAATAAACGTTTAATAAGTAAAAATCAAACAAAACAAAAATGGAAAATCCAGAATTTTTAACAATAAACTATGAAGATTACATAGGAAGCAGGGGCATTCAACTTGACAACGAAAAAGAAAGAAGCACAATGTCACTCCAAAGCTGCGTCCCCACTTGAATTCACTTTGAAAATTGAAAGAAGCGAGAATATTAAAGAAGTCTTTAAACGGAACATCGTTCACAATAATTTCGTTATTTTTACGATACAAAACTGTGATGTAGTGATCAGGGGAAGTAACTGCTTCGGGGAGTTTGCAAAACGCCTAGCTTGAGTCACTTCCCCTAATCAGTTTAGACTGTGTCAATATCACGTGTTTTTTTTAACGGAACACGCGCATCTTTTCATTTGCTCACTTTGACGAGATGAAACACAGCGTTTTATAGTAAATAAGTGTACAAGCAATCCATGATATATCAGAAAGGTTTTTTATCAGACCAAGTGAGTATGTTGTTATTTCTTATAACCGGTGTCACACTCGTTCATCAAAACAAGCAATTTATAGCAAATCTTCTGTTTCATTTCTCACGGTTGTTTTTATGGTTAAAATGTAATAGATTTACAATTTATATCACACTAATACATTGCTGTGTTGAAGTAATAGGAAAAGCATCGAAACACGAGGCTATCTGATTTGTACGAACGGGCGTAGCCCATGATTATTAATCAGATTGCCGAGGGTTTTGATGTTCTTTCTTTTTTGTGTCATAGTCAAACATAAAAAAAACGTTCCCTGTTGTCGCAATATGAAACCGCGGGAAAAAGTAACCAATAGACGAGCATCTAAATATGATATTTCTGTCGCTTTCCCTTTCTCTGCCGAAACAATAAGTAAACCCGAGCAAAAATGAACCAATCAATGGGCATGCTCTGGAGTGCGGGTACTCCAGTTAACGCACTGTGCATGTATATGTATACGATTTAACTCTGAAACATTTTCAACAGAAACGTCACCAAACTATGATACAATTACAATTATATAGTTCGGGCGAAATGGATACGGTACATCCCTTTTTCAAAAGTTTTAATCATATGTAATATTTTGTTTCAAAGTGTATCTAATAATTTCTTTTCTCATTTGTTCGCAAAAATTACCTTTAAGCAAATATTAGACTATTTTTCCATTTCGTATATTGTTGTTCTGATATTGTAATGTATGTATGATTAGATGAAAGAAACCTTTTTTACTTTAGTCCATTATTATGAATGAATCAGATTTCTTTTTAAATGTTCAATGTAATAATTTGAAATTTAAATCAACTAGCATTTCCTGAAAGAGTTGGGTCGCTATAGAGAAATACATGGAGTTTAATGTTGTCGACTATCAAGTTTTGTAGTTTTATACAACGGACAACAAATAAGAAAGTAAAGGTAGGTTTAATTTGACAATAATGATATAAAGGGATAGGAGAAAAATACACTTAATAACAAAAATATTGTGCTTAAGAAAGCTGCAATAAGTTCGATCACGGATTTATATTACATATATATAATATAAATCCGTTGTTCAATAGACGTGTGTGATTTATTAGAATGATCTGCCTTTTACGACTTCTAGCATAAGTGTCAATCGCATATTTTCAGTCCTTCTCGTAAGTCTTCGGATAATTACTGATAAAAGCCGAGATGCTCCGATTGCATAAGTGTACTCAATTTCAACTTCTCGGCTATTATTTATAATTCTTATCCGAAATTTGATGGAAATTGCCGAGAATTTGCGATTGAAAATTTACTTTGTTCTACTAGTTGGCGTTTGATTCTTTTTTTATGAAGAAGTTATTTTTAAAGCACAACACATGTATATCATCTGTAATTGAAATAATAAAGCAATAACACATAATTAAAATGTTTTGACAGTGTGTCCGTTTGACGGTGATCCAAAAGTTGCGTTCAGCCTTCTACAACGAATTCATAGGTTCAATTTGTAATGACGCAGCTATATCATTCTGAAATGAATAAAACTGTTATTATATCGAGTGCATATGTTGTTTCAAACTTATTTTATTTAACTTGTTATTTGTAGAACCATTATTCTGTAGTATTGTTTTAATTACAGAAGCTTCTAGATACCAGTGTAGGTAACTGTGTTCAACGTTAAAGGGACTCCGCAGAAGTGTTCACTCAAATTGGGGTAAGAATAGCATTGAAACACGATTCTTCAATTTATTTCTGTTTATATTTCAAAATTTTCTTTTGCATTTCTTTCTGTTTTAAGTGTTCCAGCTGCTCTATAAGAGAAATTCAAATTTGATGTTCAATGCTTTTTGACCCCAGTCGAGTTCCTTTAAGTAACAAATAAGTAAGATTTGCTCCAAGATATGGTTACTGCCTTCTTTTAAAAGAAGTAAAATGTGCAGAAGGTCAAGTTTAAAAGAGTCCGGAAAAATAAGAGCTTATAATGTTTGTGAAAGCTTATAACGGCAGGCTTATGCTTGTAAACCATTCTCGGTAGAATAACCCAGATTGTTCTTGTACGTACAACCCTCAATTCGGGAACAAAGTGGAAAAAAACACAAACTTACGACATTTTTAATTTGGTTTGGATGGTACCAGATTCCACCTTGATTGTCACATTTTTCCATGTGTATTTTCTCTGAATCACCGGCTACCAACACCTCTGATTGACCATCTGCCTAGTAGATTAAATTATGTATTATTGATTCATATCAGACCAGCATTTATCTATTTGACAAAAAATATCGATGTTTGTATGAAAACAATCCTCGCTAACTGTATGGAACAATGCTTGATGAACGAGCATTCCCTATTTCAACCAGTCAGCAACTTAAATTTTAGTCTGTTCTCTGTTAAACAAAGCACTAAGTTTGTAACTACAGTAACTGTTGTTCTGCAAAGCAGTGGGATGAGATGTTTATTTTATTTTACCCAAAAAAGTCAATATTAAAGAAAAATAATTAAAGCTGAAACAAGACATTTGGAGTGAGGGCTATTCGGTTGTCAGCGGTTCGAAAATTGTTACACTCTGATGTGATATACAGCTGTATATAAAATGCGTGAGGTAAAATAAATGTCTTTGACACTCAATGTAGAGACTTACTGTCTCGAAATTCCTAAAATGTTGCCTGAGATCACTTAGTCACTTAGTCTGTCTGCAAACCCAGGTGCAAACGCTTCTGGATCTGCTGCAACAAAGCACTGGCCCTGAATTGAGAATTTGACCTTTGTATCAACACGGCAAGGACAGACACCGTGTGGTGTGATATGTCGAAGCCAAAATAACGATTGATGATTTCGTTGGAAGGCTTATAAATGATGGTTGGAATTTGGAGTATCTGTTTCAATATTAAATATATCTTTAAAATAAAACATCGGTATAGTAAAACAATCAAAGTTAATGAATACTTGTATTTTAACTTGCTTCGAGCGATGTTTGCTGTTGTTTTAGAATAATCAGACATTAAGTACATGTTATAGCTCATTTAAATTTTAAGTTTTAATCTAATAACCCAAAGACCGGATAAGGTTTGTGTGCCAAGTTTGCTTGTCTATGAAATTCCTTCCATTTCCGGACATGGTGAGCGTAATTTGCACTACTGAGTATTCCACATTAAGTCGCTACCATCATTGACAAGCCATAGCCCTTGTACCTGGCATAAAACAAATAAAATACACTGTCATTTGTACTGTGTATTTAATAAAAAAGTTCAAGAATGTAGAAATAAAAATTTATTCATATTTTCGACAAAAGCATACTTTCATGTTACAACCTTCATCGTGGTGAAACATAGCAGGGTCTCCAGCTTCAACGGAATTCCAATCGTTGGTGACCCGTGATTAGCTCAAAAGGTAGATCGTAGGACCGTGAATCGGATGACCCGGAATCCATTCTCGGATGTTGTAGGTCACTGTCGTTGTTACTATCCCCCCCCCCCCCTTCGAAGAAGAGAGGGTATATTGTTTTGCGAATGTCGGTCTGTCTGTCGGTCTGTCCGTCGGTAGACTACATGGTTTCCGCTGATTATTTTGAAAATTATTTATCACAAAGTCTTCATATTTCACATTGTGATTGTTCATAACTAGAAAATTACCCCTATTGATATTGGGGTCACTAGGTCAAAGGTCAAGGTCACAGGGGCCTTAAATGTCTGCATAGTTTTCGCTGATAATCTTGAAAAGTATTCATCACAAAGTCAACATATTTCACATAATGATTGACCATATTTAGTAGATGTCCCCTATTGTTTTTGGGGTCACTAGGTCAAAGGTCAAGGTCTCAGGGGCCTTAAATATAAGAATTATTTCCTTTCATTATCTTGGCTACAATTTATCACAAAGTCTTCATATTTCACATATTAATTGGTAATAACTAGTAGATGACCCCTATTGAGTGTGGCAAAGAGTCGAGATTCTTTGATTTGTTGAAATTTGTTGAAGAAAGATCACGTGTTGCTTGTTCGGTATATGGTATTGATATTGTTAAAGAAAATGCACCATCCCAAGTAAGAAAACAGCCCCATAGTCTGCCTAGCAATTTTGTTAAAGGCAAAATAACTTCCTTGTCGTCATATACTGAAAGTGATAAACACAAGAACGAAAGAAAATGTTATTGCTGCTCTGGTTCATGCTTAGACTTAGCATTATGTCATAGATTTAAGAAAATGACGTCAACAGATAGAAAGAAATATGTTGTTAAGAACAGATTATGTTTCAATTGTCTTAAACGCAATCACATGTCTAGTGAATGTAGGAAAGAGAAATCATGTACTATACCTAATTGTAGCAGCAAACATCACACATTATTACATAGCTGGTTCCCGGTAGGTTCTGATAAGACTGTAACGCAACTTTCAATTAATTGTACGGCCACAAATGGCTCATTTTCTAAAACATGTTTGGGGATTATACCTGTAACTGTTAAGGGTAGGGACAGTTACTTCTGTCAAACATATGCCCTGCTTGACGATGGTGCAG
Organism: Ruditapes philippinarum; assembly: GCF_026571515.1. Classification (NCBI taxonomy): domain Eukaryota; kingdom Metazoa; phylum Mollusca; class Bivalvia; order Venerida; family Veneridae; genus Ruditapes; species Ruditapes philippinarum. Next base: position 40,589 of record NW_026864872.1, on the reverse strand, counting down.
ACAAAACCCTGTGTGACGAAAAGCTTATACAGAAGCTGAATATATCTAGTAGGCCAGTTACTTTCCAGATTTCAACTGTTAATTCAACAAGGAACGCAATACACGGAAAAGAAGTGGACCTAACCTATTTCCGGTGAAAGTGAAGTGAAGCTTCACAATGTTTGGACAGTAAAACAATTGCCTATTTCTACGCGATCTGCAGCTACAGCCGATGATATTAGAAATATACCATATTTAAGTGACTTGAATATTCCGAACGTGAACGTTAATGAAGTCATGTTACTAATTGGTACGGATACACCGGTAGCACATATTCCTCTAGAGATACGAAACGGAAGTAGTAATGAGCCATATGCAGTGAGAACGCAACTTGGTTGGGCAGTTCGTGGACCAATACCACGCAATAATTCAAAACATAATAAAACAGACAACAGAAGAACCCCAATTAACATTCATTTCGGTCAGTCAAGTGACGCCATACTACAACAACAACTTGAACGTATGTGGACGTCAGACTTCAATGACGCAACCTATAATGAGAAAAATTCCATGTCAGTTGAAGATAAGAGAGCACTTGGAATTATGGAATCTACACTTTCTCAGGTTAATGGACACTATGAGATGGGATTACCATGGCGACAGGGTGACACAAAATTGCCGAATAATTTAGCGCTTGCGCATGCGCGATTGAATCACCTTAAAAGAAAACTTTCTCGTGACAACGTGTTACATGAGATGTATACCAAAACAATGACAGACTATATTGATAAAGGATTCGCAAAAGAAGTGACAAATAAAGATACGAACTCTGAACAGATATGGTATTTACCCCACCATCCAGTAGCAAACGTGAATAAGCCCGGAAAAATGCGTGTTGTATTTGATTGTGCGGCAAAATATAAAGGTATTTCACTAAATAGTCAACTTTTACACGGTCCTGATATGATGAACAGTCTTGTAGGCGTATTAACCAGATTTCGACAAGAAAAGGTAGCTCTTTCCGCTGACATAGAGGCAATGTTTCACCAGGTACGTGTATGTGAGAAAGACTGTGATGCCCTACGTTTTCTATGGTGGCCTGGTTGGGATTTATCTATAACACCCATGACTTATATATATTAGGACTTGTATCACCTGTGAGAGCCTATGTAGGAAGAAGATAGGGTGGGATGAAACCATTCCGCAGAAAGAAATAGAAGATTGGCAACAGTGGATAGCAAATCTACCATCGTTAGAACAAATTAGTATTGACCGTTGTTTCCGTCCAAATCACTTCAGTAAATTGAAGAACGTACAGCTGCACGTGTTCAGCGATGGCTCAGAGACAGGTAATGGCGCATGTGCATACTTACGATTGACGGATACACAGAATATAATTTCATGCAGTTTTGTTATTGGTAAATCTAGATTAGCACCAATTAAGCAAACAACCATTCCAAGATTAGAGCTGTGCGGAGCTGTAGTGGCATGCCGCCTTTATGCTATGTTGTCAGAAGAACTTGACTTAAAGGTCGACCAAGTTACATTCTGGACGGATTCTATGATATTGCTTGGATATATAAACAACAATAACAGACGATTTAAGACGATTTAAGACATTCGTCGGAAATAGAATAAGCTACATTCACCAGACTACATCCCCTGAGAAGTGGCGTTATGTCGATTCCGGTTCGAACCCAGCTAATAAATGCTTCAAGGGGCATCCATCCAAATGACATTCATGGTCTTAAAATATGGCTAGAGGGACCAAAATACTTATTACAAGATGAATCGACTTGGCCTAAAATCCCACATAAGCTACAAATTGCAGATGATGATTCCGAAGTAAAGAGAGAGATTATTGTTAATACCACCGCATCGTACACAGGACCTCATATAGAAGACCTCATTAACTATTTTTCCAATTGGGCAATGTTGCTTAGAGCAGTTGCTTGGTTACTGAGATTCATAACATATTGCAGACGACATCACTTGACTTTGAATGAACAACCAAAACGAGGAAATCTTACCGTTTCCGAGATAAAGAACGCAACTTACGCTATAGTACGACATATACAGAACTCAAGCTTTAAACAGGAACTGAACGATATTTACAAAGGAAATCGTGTAAAAAGAGACAGTAGATTATCTACATTAAACCCCATACTTGTTAATGGACTAATCCGTGTATATGGAAGAAATACCCATAAAGAATATGATACGTGCCCGATTATCCTTCCGCACGATAGTCACGTGACAGAATTGATTATTCGTCATTACCATAATTCAAACGGACATGTTGGTAAACAACAGGTACTTGCTGAAACACGGACGAAATACTGGATATTAAAGGGACCGTGTACTATAAAGAAAATTATCAGAGATTGTTTTATACGTAAGCGACAACACAGTCTACCTCTTAGACAACAGATGGCACCCTTGATCAAAGAACAGACGACCCCCGATAAATCCCCATTCACCTATGTCGGTGTAGACTACTTCGGTCCTTTGATAGTGAAATCAGGTAGAACTTGTTTAAAAAGATACGGATGTCTCTTTTACTGTCTAACTACAAGAGCAGTCCACATCGAAATAGCACACAGTCTAACAACTGATTCTTTCATAGCTGCTTATCAACGCTTTACAAGTCGTCGAGGGTATCCAGAAAAGCTATATAGCGATAACGGAACGAATCTTGTTAGCGGAGACAAAGAGTTAAAAAGCTCAATAAAACAATGGAACCAGTCTAAAATCGGACAACTTCTTGTGCAACATGATGTAGACTGGCACTTTAACCGACCCTATGCCAGTCACATGGGCGGGTCATGGGAACGCTTGATAAGGTCAACGCGTACTATTCTCAAAGCTGTTGTGAGACAACAACTCCTTACAGACGAAAAGTTATTGACCCTGATTGCCGAAACTGAACGAATAATCAACGATAGACCCATAACTAATGCAAGCAGTGATCCGAGGGACCCACCAGCACTCACGCCAAACATGCTTCTTTTAATGAAGTCTAATCCTTGTTTACCAGTCGGCATTCTTAAAAAGGAAGACATCTATAGCAAGAGATGGTGGAGACAAATCCAATATTTAGCGGACATATTTTGGAAAAGATGGGTAAAAGAGTATTTACCAACCCTACAAGCAAGGCAGAAATGGCAAAGGTAGACTAGAGATGTACATGTAGATGATGTTGTGCTTGTGGTGGACAATAGTGTTCCTAGAAGACAGTGGCCACTAGGCAGAGTAACCGAAGTCATTAAGGGTAGGGATGGGCATATTCGTAAATGTAAAGTTCAAACTAGGGACTCAGCTATGATAAGGCCAATCACAAAGTTGTGCCTTTTAGAATGTTCAGACTAATTATTGTATTACGCTGAAAATATTTCACAAGATTACGTTAATGTTTAAAAGGATACATACTGTGTATTAAATAGATTGTTTTAACATTAGCAAGTACTTTAATATAATGCATGATTTATTGCAAATATAATCATTCTTATGAACATGAAGTTCGTTGCAATTTACATTTTTGTATCGATAATATCGTCACCTTGGCGCAAAAAGTACTGTAACTGACATTTTTGAAATTTTACAGGAGACACAAAAAAACTGATTTGTTCATTTTGAGTAAACCCTTTTAATTCCAGACAATAATGTTGAAAAATCATTAATAAGTACATGTATTATTAAATTGGGTTTAAACATTACAATTATTCATTTATGGATAAAAAGTAATTAGACATTCTTCTTCACTTACATGACTTTTTGCACTGTGATTTTAAACGCAAAAAGTGATGTAAGTGCACTTACCATAGTTTTTGCACTAACTTTAATTTTAAGTATCGAAGTTACTGCATTACATAGACATTGAAAGATGTTTATTACAAACAAATTAATTGTAAGGTTTGTTTAAAATAGGTCTTTGTGGATTATGAACCACATGTAATACATTACTGGGGTCCTACATATTTACCGGACAATCAGTTTACCGGACAAAAGCTATTACTGCTGAATAGTGCTTTATTTGTTGCTTCGATTAAAAAATCATACAGTCTGAATCATTCACACACTTTCTATTTCAAAGTAAATAACAACAAAACCATTCTCAGATAAATATTGTTGATTCAGATCTTTATCTACAAACATGCCCTTTTGTTTTGACCTTGTCATGCGGGGGAATAATCTGTTCTGCGCAGGCCCGAATATGGAGACCCTTAATGATTTTTTAGAAAGGTTTTACTTTTAATTCTTTTCAACGTTACCTCAAGAGACAATTGAAACATATTTTAATGATGAAAGTAATTTTAAATTTAGTCTTAACATTATCTTATTGTTGTCTTTTACAAAGAAGTGCGAACTAAAAAACATATAAAGAAACGGGTTACGCCCATTGGAGGAAACACTACATGAAATGTAAATAAAATTGATTTTATGGCTTTTGTAACATGCTACATGATGACCAAAAGGAAACTGTATGACAAAGAACAGAAGAACAGAATTCCATTTGAATATTAAAATGTTTCATACATTTAAGGATCATGAAGGATCAATACGTTAATTGAGTTAAAAGTGTTAATTTCAATTACACCCTATATATTGGCCTTTTCATAACAGGCATGACTGCTGTGTCTATTTCTAGTGACATACTGGGTTTTTCAAATATCTTAACCTTGCCATTCAATAGTGGTAGTTTCCTTGCTTGTTATTTAAAGATTAATTTCAAATAATGACTTCAAAAAGTTTGAAACATAATGTCCGGTAAATTGAGTTGTTTACACGTTTTTTTCCCTCTTATAATGCCCGACTTTAAAGCCACATTTCTACGGTCAAATGTTTAATTTCATGGTTGATAAAGGAATGTTTACGTGCATTTAGAACCTAGAGTTATATGGGTAAAATTTCAATCTTTTTTATTATTTTAAAAAAAGGTTGCAGATAAAAAACTTCATATTTTGTCCGGAAATAAGTAGGATTCCAGTAAACATATGAAAGGAAGTTTAAAACTGAATATTTTAAAATTAATTTTAAACAGTAACAGGAAATCCAAAGCAGTGTATTTTTTTAATTTCAAAGTAAATGTAAGCATTAATCACAACAAAATTACATGAAAACTGCAGACTCACTTGATTAAGTCTGTACATGAGCAATAATGAAAAGTGCAACATCCCTCACGCCCCCTAGCACGGACTTAAGCTGTACTCAATTTTCAACACTTAAAAGTGATGGAATCAATGATTACAGAGGACCAGAAAAACATAACAACACTGAAGTGAAGTACGTGACAACTTATTAACCATGTTTTTTTACTGTTGTCATTTTCTAATGAGACAGTTTTTTTTATGTATTTGTTATAAAAAGTGGCATTTGGATATATATATACATAATATCTATGTCTCAATAATATCCAACCATCACAGGACTTAGACTTTGAGATTTTGGATAAAACCACTAGGAATCTTGAACTTTTCTGAACATTTTGGTTGGATGTAGTCAATATTTTGGATGAACCTGCTAAGAATCCTAAAGTTTTCTTGTCCAACATATCCCAGTGAGATTCTTTTATATTATATCTCATGAACAGACTTCAAATTTATAAATAACTTTGTTTTCATTGCTTCTTTTTTAAAAAATTTTGATATATTGAATTCAAATTGTCTTATTTCCTGCCACCAAACTTTAAAAATTATACGCCACATCACTATCATGGTTTAATAGCTTTGATTTTATATGAAAATTCAGATTAATTTTTGTGACATAATGTGGTTTGGGTCTTTGAAAATTGAGATTTTCTGTTAATTAAAGTGGTTTACATGCATGACATAGAGAATGAACTGAGTCATTCTAATTTTTGATAATAGACCCCATTCTATTTGTATGAATGTATGGGACTTGTAGATGCACCACATTAAACTTAACATAGTAGCAATTATGGTTTTGACCAATATATTATTAAAACAGATTACATGCCTTTGTCTGCCATGTTTTTATAAAAATTAAAATAGAAAAGATAAACCAATGTTAGCAACTGTTTCTTTCCAGGGCTATAAACAGTGAAATTGCAGTTACATTTTTATAATACAGCTGTCCTTATATAATTCAATAAGAATGTAAATCTTTTAAGCAACTTTTATCTTTATTTTTATAATAAATAATTGAGTAAATAATTGAAAAAAAAAAATTACTTAGAGCTGTCATCAATAGAAAATTGATGTGTATCGTTGATATTTTTTTTTTGATCAGTACACATTTTAGAAAATCGATAATTTTGATTTAATAATTGAATGTCTAGAAATTATGAAAATTCAACCAAAACATAATTATGCAGAAGCATATTTCATGGCAGTGATGACAAAAAATTGTTAGCAAAAATCATGCAATGGGCATTTGTTTGAAACAGGACACATTTATGAAAAGACCATGTTTTTACTGAAAGCATTTAAACAATAATGGAAAAGAATTAATAGACAAGTAGTACTAATTATCAATATATCTTTGTATCATCAAAATTAATTTCATCTTATATTTGTTTTCCACCGAATCAATGACATAGAGGATATTTGTTTGTTTGTGTGTAAGATGAAATTTTATTTCATCGAGTGGGCTTTAAAAACAGTATTCTCACGAGTGGCGTAGCCACGAGTGAGAATACTGTTTTTAAAGTTCACGAGATGAAATAGAATTAAATCTTACACAACAAACAAACAAATTTTCTTTTTATTTTATGCTAAAAAACAAGTTTAAACGAAATTTTCATGACATTAACGTAAATATTAAAATCTGTTTTACCCATTGAGAGCCCCATTTAGTCGGAATTTCTCATTAAAAACAAGAAGTCTTGAGCTGCAAAATAAGTCCGACAATCAACGTTAAATGACAGTGATATTATTTATTTTGTTAAAAAAATATGAATGATCGCTTGTTTTAATAATAAAAACAAACAATTCTTGTAGGAGAAAAATTCAAACCATCCATCCATATTTCTGTTACTTACTGCGTATTTATATTAGACCTGGCTTTGTTAAATGTAAGCGGCAGCCATTTTTTAAAGTTGTGTATTTCACGGGAGGAAAATAATTGTGTTTGATTCAGAGGGATATCATTTGGATTTGTTAGTCATACACCTTTTTAAAAGAAAGAAAACATATTTGAGGATTGAAACAGACAAAAAATAAGTGTTGACAGATGTGAAAACATTCAGAAAAGGAGCTTGGAAAATGGAAAACTTGGAAGCTTGCTCGGAACGCTGGGTGGTTTAATTGTTCTACGAGGTGATAGCTGTCATTGCTTTTCAATTTTTCATAAAGCGTACGGCAGTTATTGCTCGTAGGATACTTTAATGTGCCCAAATGTCATCAAGAGCAGTTTGCATGTGGAAGTAATGTATTTGTCAGACTGTAAAAATGAAACAAAAAATTTAGAGATGAAATTTGGTGATTGGAATTTGAATGAATAGAAGTAAGTTTTCTTCTTTTTATTACTTTTGACGTTTAAGCTGATTATCAATTTCAGCTTTGCTTTTTCTTTAAACAGCCTGATATTGTCAGAATTGTCAGTAAAAATAAAATTGAGGTACCACATGGGGAAAATCTTAAAAAAGTAGTTTCGTCATTGAAAAAAGTGAAATTATATTTTGATAATTTTCACTGTGAAATTATCAAATATAATTTTCACGGATAAATCAGTAATCCACTGAAAAGCATAAAATAAAGCTCTTATATTACTTGAATCATTTAAAAATATCAAAAAAAAATTGAGTGCTGAAATATTCCTAGCTATATTGTTTGTTGTTAAATTAAAATAAAACACTTTTTTACAGTTAGTTTCCTGAAGTAGATTTATATATAAAATTTGTATTTTAGAAATAATTTTGCTATTTATTAACCCATTACTTCATGAGCATTTTGTGAAAAATGGCTGTTTTCATTGAAAAGTCTCCCGTTACAAGTTCAAATTGCTATAATACTATAAAAACTGCTTCAACACTAATCAAACTTGTCACAAATGTTGACTGGACCATTGCCCTTGCAACAACATGCTCAGGTTTAAATTTTCTGTTACCATGGCAACGAGGGGATATCTCAAAATTGCCAAAAATCACTATTTTGCGTTGATTTTTTCCATCATAATTGATTTCAAAGTGCTGCAACTTCTCAATGGATTGAGATAGAGTCAAATGCTTTTCAGCGTTGGTTACACGTTACCTTATGATCAATCTTGGGTCATTTATAGCCTCTCACAAGTCCAAAATTTTCTTGGCGATGAGGGGGACTCCGCCCCCCTTCAAACCTCCCAAATAGAAGGGGGCACATCCCCCTTCTGGCAACCCCCTGATGTATCTTTTGATTGGGGGGCCGCGCCGAAAAAGTGGTCACTTTTTTAACAACATTTCACAAACAAAAACAAGTGTTGGCGGCCTGAATAAGGTATTTTTTCACCATTTGAGACAACTAAAAGGGGGGGGGGGTGAAAAAGGCGTTAAAAGGCGTGTGTATGACGTAATGGGTTAATGCAGTAGTGAAATATTTATATGCAGTTACAATACTTTTTGCATCAAATTATTTTCAACTTATCTGTATAAACATTGGCGCAAAAACTCATGTAAGTGTATTTACTGTAGTTTTTGCACCAACAAATTCTGAAGCTGCACTTACATTTTTTATTTTTATGCCAAAAAGTCATTTTTTTTTATCAAAATTCAGCTTCTAAAATTGAGAGACTGGTGAAAGTTTGTATTTCTGACCAAATAATGACAAAAAATGATTTTCTCAAAAAATGTCAGTTACATTACTTTTTGCTCCAAGGTGACGATATATTGTTTATTCTAACACTCACGTGATTTTGCCACTATAGACAAAGAAGGAAAAAAACTGGTGTTAAACTGCCAATAAACACCGGTTAGGGACTACTTGTATATGCGCTGTTATGTTTTCACCTTCGAGTGTATAGTTTACAAAGCATTTTAAAGCAACAATAAAAAACATTTTTATTTATATTTTCAGTTCTTATAATGTTTTCTTTTCATACAATACCGAAATAATATCTCACATACACTAACGCCACATATTAGATCCATATCAGTTAATAAATATTTTGACAAAACGGCGCCAATCCGTAAGCAGCGTAATGACGTCATCCTACGTAAACAACTCATTCATAAACAAGCTGACGTTATTTCATACATACAAGAATGATAAATGGGGCACTGATGTAAACACAATACGACGTAATTTTTTAGTGTTGAAAACTTGATAAAATAACGTTTTTTTCTTATTATTTCTCTTGTTTAATAATTTCTATATCTTCGCAACAGTAGGGTGCGAAAATCGAACAGCATTATAATAATACGAAAATCGGCACCGGAAGTTATTCCGCTTGAAAAATAACATTAGTGATTTTCCTTATTTAATCGTGTTAGAATCGAAATAACATCGGCCGGAGAGGTGTATATCGGCTATTTAACACCGGTTTTGTCTTTTTGATGCGACAAAATTAACCATTCAGGCCTACGGCCTTCGTGGTCAATTCCTGCGCATCAAAACTCCAAACCGGTGTTAAATAGCCGATATACACCTCTCAGACCGATGTTATTTCTTAATTGATATTAAATGATTTGATGAGATTAAGATATTTCATCGAGGGCACTGTAAGAATCGTTTATTACCGATTCTAATTAAATATATTTTTTACGTTAAACGTTGTTTGGCGCCAACCAACTTATTTAACGTTACGCGCTGAACAGTTTAGCGCGTCATTTTGACGTAATTGTTTGTTATGAATTTAAAAGGTAACTTCCGTTATATGTAGCGGCGTTAAACGTTAAAGCTGAAACTGTATTTTAAAGGTTTCGATGTGAAAGACATTATAGTCGGTATGATAGCTGCTTAAATTATTTTGATTTATTTATTTGTTAACGGATAAAAAAAATTTTCTAATAAAGTATTTATTAATTTTTAATCATTTTTTTACGATTATTTCTTTTATGGATTTTAACTGTACTTATGTTTATTAAGATTCTTCGTCATAGGAAATAATTATTTAATTGTTCTATTCTATTATTTATTTGTTAAGTTATTATAATGAGTCAAAATATATATCAGAATGTATTAGATCAGATGGTTTGTCATGTTATTATAGTGAGTCATGATATATATCAGAATGTATTAGATCAGATGGTATGTCATGTTATTATAGTGAGTCATGATATATATCAGAATGTATTAGATCAGATGGTATGTCATGTTATTATAGTGAGTCAAAATATATATCAGAATGTATTAGATCAGATGGTTTGTCATGTTATTATAGTGAGTCATGATATATATCAGAATGTATTAGATCAGATGGTATGTCATGTTATTATAGTGAGTCAAAATATATATCAGAATGTATTAGATCAGATGGTATGTCATGTTATTATAGTGAGTCAAAATATATATCAGAATGTATTAGATAAGATGGTTTGTCATGTTATTATAATGAAATATGAAAAACAAGATCAACAAGGAAAGGCAGCGCTCAATGAACGCAACCCCCATATGACCCAGCAACAAGAACCAGCGGCAAGGAGCCCAGGTGGACCCCAAACATAAAAAGGACAGGGCAACGACACGTTAATCATTAAATGATAAATAATTTGTAACTGATTAGGAATTAAAAGAAAATAATAATAGGCCCACAAAGGGGAAGGGGACAGGAGACCGGGGGAAGGGGGGGGGGGGTTTAATCAAAGAAATAAAAACTAGAGGCAATGGGGAAGATACTTACCGTAGACGAGAAAACAACAAGGGACACAAGCAAAAGTGTCACCAAAACAGTATGAAACAACATAGACATACATCTAAGGAACACAGTGGGGCGCCGCCTTGGAACGGTCAGCAGCATAATAATGACTGCTGGGGAGTTTAAACCGGTTAATGGTGCACCAAACCTCGCTCTTAGCCCCATCATGTTCCTATAAACGAGACAGTGTAAATAAAATGAATCCCCGCCAAGTGAAATTCTAACAGTTGTCATGGTTACAAAAGGTTAAATAAGTAAAACACTAAAATGATCATGTAGAAACATATAAAAGTAAACCCAATGACCATGACAAAAGTACTCAATGTCCCAAAGGAAGACAGAGCAACAAGAAAATCACCTACAAGGGCCCGACGAAGCAAGGCAGAAGACGAACATTAAGACAATTCAGTCCCAAAGGGCTTTACGAACTATCCATCATAGAGTCTCCCACTTGGTCCGTCAGATGCAATCAAAAGAGGAAAGCGTAGTGTCCAACTGTAAAAGGGTTGAACACTAAACATGCAGTATGTCTTAAAATAGTAGGGTCATAACCTCTTTTAATAAAACGTTTAATGATTTTAGTAAAAACAGCAGAAAAATTACCATGACCCAAAATCTTACGAAGTTTGTAAACCACATCGCCATAAAAACCAGGCTGGCTAATCCCTTGGTCGCAGAAGAGTTTTAAATCACTATTGAATTTAGAAATTAAATCAAAGTTACGATTGTAAAATTTTAGTAAAATATTCCGTAATTTATGATAGCGGTAGCCCTGTTTTAGAAGCTTGCTGGTAATAAAATATTCCGCTCGTTGAAATCCTTTACGTTGTTACAAGCTCTAGCAAAATCTAATTAACTGAGAAACATAAACCCCGTAGGATGTTGCATGGGTACGTCTCCATCCAAATGTGGATAATTAACTATACAAAAGTCAAAGTCATCTCTTTTATCATAAATTTTCGTGTGAATAGAATTGTTATTGATAGTAATATGAAGATCCAAAAATGATGTACTAAAAATTCAAGAGTTCGTTTTATTAAGTTGTAGTTCATGCGGATAAATGTCAGACACCATTTGATCAAAATAAGGATTATCTAAATTAAAAATATCATCAAGGTATCTGGAAGTATTATTAAATGCGACTATAACATCTTGTTGTTTCTCTTCAGAGAGACTCAACATAAAGTCTCTTTCATAGCAAGTACAAAAACAAATCGGCGACCAGGGTGCACAAAATTAGTACCCATAGGAATTCCTATGATCTGTTAAATAGGGTATTACCAAACCTGACATAAATGTTGTCTAAAAGAAAAAGAGAGTGCTCTACAAACTTCGTCACAGGTCCACATAGTATAATGTTTAACAATACCGTTAGTAAAAAAAGCTTTGTTAGATTTACATGCTAGAAAGGTAACTTTTTTCCCGTTTTCTGAATTAGGGAAATTAGTTTTATCATTGATTAATTTATGTGGCAAAGTTGTATAAAGTGTAGAAAAATCGTAATGTACTGGACAGTTGAAGCTTGAAAGTTATTAATTTTGAATTATCCAAAATTTCACCAGAATTTTTAATTGACCAAAAGAGATGTTGCCTGATGTTTTCATAGACTTTATCACAATATCTAATTACATGTAGTTTTAAATGGGCAGTCAAACAAGACGTCAATAAAATAGAAATGTTTACTTGTAGTGCAAGACCTGTAGGAGTTATGTCAATAAATCTGGCTATTGTAAAGTTTTTTATGTAATTTTAGGAATCCAATACATAATAGAAGTTTGAGTTCAGTTTGAGTTCGACTTTTCAAAACGGGTCATTATATAATGTTTGTGGTCAAGTGATTATTATTATGATCTGATATTACTCTTAAATGTCTTTTATTTACGAGATGGGACAGATTAGATATTAACTAGCAAGTAAACGCATTGTAGTAGTCTATATTATAGATGCTACGCCTTATACTTGCCCAAATAGAAGACTATAAAATATGAGAATTGAATTACTCTAAGTTATGACATTTCACTAATTAAATCAATTATATTTCGTTTCCGATCTCAATATGTTCCCAACTTTATGGTTCGCAAATATTTACAACCAATATGATAGTTTGATAGAGAAATAAATACGCTTAAAGTTTAAGATCAATATCTTTATTTTTAGACAGTATGTTTTGATATTGTTATAAGTCTCTGCTTTGTTATGTGATTCCTGCCAAATGGATTATTTGGCTCCATTTATCACACTGATTCATAATACTCGCTCCTGAAATACAATAACTTTTAATATAGAGTGTAAATCGTAAGCGCACTAGTTTCAACTCCAGAATTCATAAAATATATATTACAGAATCGTTATTATTTTTTCTTAGAGTGCGGATGGTATGTTCATGTTTCAGATTATCATAGTAGTAGTTTTACTGAATATATATAATCTCTCAGTTGATGGATAATTTGATATCTAAATATCGATGTATATTGTGGGTGGATGGATTTTTTATAGATACATATACACAGTACATTATATTTTTAGATTGTGCTATGTCAAAATATTTTATTTACTTCATGAGAAAATAAGCTCAATTAAATCAGAATGATATCTAGATCATAAATCCTCATATTATAGCATGAGTGCAGTACAAAAATTTTATACTATAACGTCAGACTGTTAATAGACATAGAACTAGGAATCAGATCGTTCATTTTCTTATAGTTGACAATTCATTGCATTTGATATATCAGAATTAATTAAGTTTCAAGTATTTGTTGATCTCACTTGTCTAATTAATATACATATCATTAATAGCATTTGAGATCATAATATATATTCCTAGAATAATATTGTCTTAGTAATAGATCAGATGGTTTGTCTTAATGTTTAATATTTTTAGATCAGTGATCACTACACAATATATTATAAATCTCAGGAATGTACATTCAAGGATAAGATGGTCTACTCCATCAATGTCTTATATATATCAATAATCTGAGTCAATTATATAATGAAATTCAACTCATTAATACAGTGACTAGTTAGATTCTATCAGATGAGTCTTGAGAGATCATGTTTATTACTTATAATGCGTGTCAAAAAATATAATTCACGACTTCACTTCTCGGTAAATTAACAAGTAGGATTATATAGCCTCTCATGGAATCGGAATACTCGTAATATTCTGATATATATATCTATAATACGTGCTGCGGTCAATAGAAATGTATATGAATTCAGAACTCGTATCATATTAGACTCAGATGATTATGCGTCAAATGTTACATTTATTATATTGTAATATTTTGAGCTCAACTATAATATTACTATAGATCGACAAACAATCTTTGGTATTAGCTTAAGTAAGGTTATGCTTTCTGTGTATTATAATTTATATATTTGAGGTAAACATACACTATTATATTCAGTAAAATATGTATATCAGATTCAGTGATGATACCATCTGTCTAATATTGAATGTTTTCATCTTGATATATATTAATAATTGTTTAGTTAACACAAACTGTAAATAACTTATTAGTATCGAGTTATACAATTTGTTTGCTAATATAACATTCTATTAATATAATCATGATTCCAAGCCATTAAATAACGTGACAACGCTTATCTGATTCTTTAAATTGTACATTTACTGTATATAGTGGTATTTTGTCGAGCTACTAATTATATATAACATGATGCTACCATCTGATCTCTTAAAGCTACAATTTTGTACTATATATTTTGACTCACAATGGAATAACATGACAAGACTAGTCTGATCTTGTGATATCATCTTGTTAATATGATATGTTACTCCAATATATTATTAATAAAATTCAAGGAAATATCACGATTTTCTACGGATCATCTAGGAATTAGACTATTGAGTATGTCATTGTCTGATTATATGATACGAAGTACAAATTTTTTGTAAATCGAATTGCTCATCTATATACGATGGCTATATAGACCGTGCATACCATCCTGATCAATACTATCTGATTAATATTTTGACCTCTCGATCTATTAATTACACTGACATTTGGCATGTATCCATCATTCTTGATAGTTTTCTAATACATTTTGTGACTCTAGTAGTACAAAAACAGTACTCTGAACTCTATCAAGAATGTATATTATGTAATGTCAATAAGAACTATGAGTATCTCTGTCTCTAATCTCCAATCTAACAAACTATATACATGAGTCAAATATATATCAGAATGTATTAGATCAGATAGTTTGTCATGTTATTATTTGAGTCAAATATATATCAAAATTGTATTAGTCAAGAGTAGGTCAATGTTATTATAATGATGTCAAAATATATATCGATGTATTAGATCAGATAAGTCTTGTCAGGTATTTTAGTGGAGGTCAATAGTATATATCAGAATTATTAGATTTCAGTGTATGTTTCATTTACTACAGTGAGTCAAAATATATATCAGATATATTAGATCAGATGGTATCTCATGTGTATATAGTGCAGTCAAAATATTTCATCAGAATGTATTAGATCCAGATGGTTTGTCATGTTTAATGAGTTTCAAAAATATTATATCAAAAATGTATTTAGATCAGATGGTATCTCAATGTTATTACAGTGAGTCGTGATTAATATATCAGAATGTATTCGATCAGAGTGGTATCTCATGTTTATTAGTAGTGAGTCGTGATATATATTCAGAAGTATTAGATCAGATGGTTTGTCATGTTATTAGTAGTGAGTTCATGATATATATCAGAATGGTATTTAAGATCAGATGATATGCCGTGTTATTATAGTGAGTAAAATATTATATCAGATGTATTAGATTAAAGATGGTTTGTCATGTTATTATAGTTGAGTCAAAATATATATTCAGAATGTATTTAGATCAGATGGTTTGTTCATGTTTTATAAAACGTGTAAGTGGCTGCCATTTTTTTTGATTGCGATTTTATGGTTATATCAAATTGTCTTTAAGAAAAAAATGAGAAAAATAATACAAATGTACATGATGTTTGTTATCCACCACAAGATAACATTAGATACATCACCACAAGATTAACAATAAGATAACATGTGTATTACTGAAAATCCTCAGAAAAAATTGAAGATATATTTAGATTCGGATGAAAGTGCCATTTCAATTACATATAAAACAAGAGTTTGCTTTCAGGAAGGAATTGTATTCCATTGGCTAATTAACACTTGAGGATCACAGAACGTAGCGCTAATACAATTCTTAAATAATGACGTAAATTAACATTATTTTCCATCAATGTGAAATATTTGACGCAAACATAATTGAATTTATATTAGAAATTATTGTAATTGGATCATTATATTTTATCTTATTTTGTCTTCTAGCTAATGGTGAGGAAAGCTTGCCTTTATATCCCAATTTTTCGTTGTTTAAATTCCATATATTAATGAACTAAACTTGACACTAGCAATTACTAAATGCCGTCGAAGAACTAATGACGTCAGGTCTGCTATTGCATGTCTCCTAGCTAATTGAAATATTTTTCCCTTCCCGACAGCAATTTTTAAAAAAACCCGAGTATTTATTAAGCATGTTTCTTTCGAAAAGTTCCATGAAAAATGCAGACAGACGACACAATATATCAGAGTGTTCAAATCCATTCATAAAAAATATCATCACACCTTAATTAAAATTTCATACTGCGTAATTTTATACAACACGGTCATTATTTTCAGAATCGTCATCTTCAACAAATAAATAAGGCCCTTTAATGTTGTCTAAAATTAGTAAACCTACATCTGTCTAATTTAGTAAAAATTTTCCCGACCCTTTTTTTTCAGTTTTTTTAAAGGGCGTTATAGAAGTCCCCCTTTTGGTTCCAATCCCCCAAATAAAGAAAGGGGTTTTAAAATGTTTTAAATAAAATTTAAAAATAGACTTATAGATTGTGTTTCGAGTTGAATTTTTTTGAAGTTTGTCCCACGAAATTTAAGCTCTCCTAATAAAAGCCCCCAAAAATTTAAAACATTTGGTTTTTTAGTTGAACAGTAAATTTCTCACTTTTCTTAAAAAAATCATTTATGATAAAATTAATTAAAATTTTGAAGTAAAAAAAGCGTTAAGAAAATAACACTTCCGTATAAATCCTTTCCCTTTTTAATGAAACCTTAAATGAAACTGTTACAATTTTAGGAAGAAATGTTAACGAGTTCTTTCCGGAATATTTCACTTTGAGAGGTAATACTAGAATGGATAATAATATAATTGTTTCCCGTTTTTAATGACATATCAGTGATTTCATTCTTTTTCTCATGTCTTTTTAATTAAGCATAATTATGCCAGCTGAAAACAAAATAAGTTAAAAGCTGAAAACACTCTGGGCAACCGGGGAGTGAACGTTGACAGCAGGGCGGTCGCATAATCAAGGTGGTCCATAGTAAAAACTTACACAAGATCCTCTTAAAACAAAAGTACATTGAGTTTGCTCGATTGCTTTCACTTAAGTTGATTGCTGTAAATATTTCATTAATACAGATATAAGTTTCCATTATTGACAAAGTTTTGAATGTGAGTTATAAATATGAAGTATTATGAAGTATTTAGTTTCACTTTTTGAAAGATCAGCAATTTAGTTACAGTAAATTTCATTATGTGGAGTGAAATCTGATGACATATGGTCTGGAAAGGTTACAGAACGACATACATTTAATAATTAATGATAATAGGAACATTTCAGAAGATGAAAGGTTTTTGCGTTTTGGAAACAGCTCGCCTTAAATTTAGAAAGGCTTTTAAAATGGGCCACTTGGGTGAACCATTTTTTTTTCAAAAATGAAAATTTTTCTGACAGTTTTTTTTCTAAGGGTTTTTTAAAGCCCATACGGGGTTTGGGAAATTGAAAAAAGGGCTAGGAAGGTTTTGGGTTGGAAAAAAAATCTTATCAACTGCGGATTGAAAAGAAATTTTTTCTACCTTCTTCAGATAAATTTTATCGTTTTTTTTTTCCTTTCTTTTTCAAAAAAAATTTACGATAAAACAAATGAAGTAATATTTTATTTTAAAACCTTTCCCCCGGGACTATTTTACAAATTTCCCGATAAACCCCTTTTATCATAATTTTAAAATACAAAGCAATTGAACCCCAAACAATTTACATATATTCTTTACCCTTTTCATATAGTTTCAACAATAAAATTTAAATAGACAACTATAAATATGAATAAACCCGGGTTTTGCAAACTTCAAAGGTTATAAAACAAAAAAAAACCCTTTTCTTGAAAATAAAATGAAAAATCTTTTTCCCCTTTCACAAAAAATTAAAAACCATTCTATAACCGGCCCGGTTTTTTTTCCCCGAAGAAAAAAATTTTCCTTAAATCAATAAAGTATAAAAAACGAAACGGTGATTTCCGGGAGAGGAGAGGGATTAAAGATTTTTTTTATTGAAGGAAATTTACTGGGACTTTTTTTTTAAATCAAAAATATTTTTTTAAATTCCAAAACCCCTGTTAGTTTTTATAAATTTTTTTGTTGTCATCAACAATAAATGTCCAGTGCTTTAATACTTAATGTTGACAGAACATATATATTTTCTCGTATCACGCGATTGACGCAAGAAAGTTCATGTTCATTTTAGCATATAAGAATATTTGAGTGGTTAAATGATTGTTGGTTGACCAATTTAACCCAAAAATGCATGCACTATGGGCATCTTTTTGTACTTTATGATAATATTCATGCAAAGAAAAAGTGGTTTAAAAGAACCACTACATGAATATGCTATGATGTTATTACCCTTTAATTATTATTGGAGTACCATGCTTTTTAAAAAAAGCTATTTAGGCTGGCTGAATTATCACAAATCTTATTCAATAAGTGGGAATAATTTTGGAAGACCGAATGGATATTACTTCTCTACAGACAATGCATAAATAGTTCATTTACATACTTTAAATCTCCGTCTCTAGTAATATACATTATTCTTCCCCCTTTAAATATTAAAACGATTTAAATTCAAAATTTTTCCAAGTTTTTCGAATTTTAATTTAAATTTCCATTTGGTCGGTTTAAAAATTAAGGGTGGTAATCCCAAGATTTATGGTTTAGAATAATTATTTTTTTAAAAAGCATCAATTTTGAAAATCTTTTTCCCCCTTTTTTTTTCCCCCGGATTTAAAAATTTTAAAGGGATAGTTTTTAATTTTGGTTTACAACCCCTAAATTATATTACAATTAAAAATCGGGAAAAATGCAGTTTAAAACCCCCAAAAGTACGGTTAAACATTAAAGGGTTATTTTTAAAACCCCCATTTTAAAAATAAGAAAACTATTTCAAAAAATGTGATTGAAAAATTTTCTTTAAACGGGTCCAAAAAACCTTTTCCCTGAGAAGGAAAAACCAAGGTATTTAAAAATCAAAAAATTTTTTACCCAAAATTTTTGGGAAACCCTTCCCCTTTATAAACTTCAACCCAAATTTTCCCAAATTTTAAATAATATTTAAAGGGCAAACCGGTTCAAATTTGGGCAATAGAATTTTTAATTTTTTGCATGAATAAGAATTCTAATTGGTTTTTTCAATGAAAAAAATAACTTTAAAAATGTTTTAAAAAACAAAGATTTTTAAGAAAAATTCCCTTTTTTTCTTTTTTGGTCCAAAAATAAACCCCTTTCAATTTCCACTTTGGCCCGGGGGGAAAAAAATTAATTAGGGAAAAAAAAAGGACCCCAAAGGGAAAGGAAAGGGCGGGGTTCCCAATGAAGCAACCCCTTCAGAACCCTTTAACAAGAACCCCAGTGTTTTCCTTTTAAAACCTTTTTTAATTAACGTTGGTAAAATTTTTCCGACATTCTAAGGGTTTTTTAATACTTTTATTAAAACCTTTGGGCCCTTTTTTAATTAAATAAATATCGTTTCCTATTAACCCCCACCCCCAAACCGAAAAAATATATATTTTTTTTTTCCCCCAGGGGCTCAAAATTAAGAGAAACCCAAAGAAAATTGTCATAAATAAACCTTACCCCCGCCCCATTTCTTTTGGTTTTAAAGTTGATGCTTTAAAGAATTTTCCGGAAACGGATTTTTTGAACAGAAATTTTTATTAAAATTTAATTTTTTTGGTAACAAACCTTTTGCCCCGGGGAAACATTTTTTTGGGAAGTTCTAAAGTTTAAATTTTTTCCTAAGGTGGAAAAAAATTTTTAACTTTCCCCTAATAATGAATTGGTCTAAAGGGTCCTTTAAAATTTAATATCCCAAAATTTTATAAAAATTTTTTGCGTAAATTTATTGGTTTTTTAGACATATTTTTTAATATGACCTTTTTGTTTTCAAAGGGTCATATAGAGGCAAATGTACGTGATATATGTAACATGCTAAGTGGGCTTCAAGTGTACGGGATAGTATTGATGTAGCAATTACGGGATAAACATGTAGCATGTATATATGTGTAATTTATCTATAATACCCCATTACCTCTTAAGGGAAAAAACCAAACATAATTTAATATGGCTATTGAAACTATAATTTTTAATATAAATGCCTTTCCTATCATAAAATATCCTTGGCAACTTTTTTCAAGCTTTTTTGGTTTATAATAGAGGGCCTAATGCCTTTTTTTTGGTGCATTAAACATCTCAGAACCAACGGGCGAGTATTTAAAGGCCAGTAGCCCGATTTTAATATTTCGATTTAAAAACGTCTAAATACATATTAAAAGACTTTTTCATCACGCCCCTTTTAGTGCCCTGTTCGATGTCATTTGACAGTTATGTTATGAGACTGCTGGGGCCGTGAGTGCAGTTAAAAAAATCTGGAAACCAAGTGATCCCTCGGAAGCATTAATCACAACAAAATTACATGAAAATTGCAGACTCTGTTTGATTGAGTCCGTACATGAGGGATAGTGAATAAGTGCAACATCCCTCACACACCCTAGCACCGGCTTGAGCGGTACTCAATTCTCAATACTTAATAGTGCTGGCATCAATGATACCGAAGGGCCAGAAAAATATAACAACACTGAAGTGAAGTACGGGGCAACTTTTTACAACTGCCATACAGCACTTGACACCTGCTGTTGTGAAGTTTAAAAATCTAAACAAAGTGATCCCTCGGAAGCAGTAGTCACAACAAAATTACAAGAGAATTGCAGACTCGGTTTGATTGAGTCTGTACATGAGGGATAATGAATAAGTGCAACATCCCTCACGCCCCTAGCACCGGCTTGAGCGGTACTCAATTCTCAACACTTAATAGTGCTGGCATCAATGAAGCCTTTAATTTTTTTACATGGCGCCATGTGTCACGCCCGTGATTTTATCTGTTAATGCGTATTTTTTTGTGTGTCAATGTGTATCTGTTTTTTTTATTTATTTTTTGTTTGTTTGTTGGTTTGTTTTTTGAATTTTTATATAGAGACGAATTATATGATGCATACATGTCACGTTATCATTTCTAAACAAGTTGCATAACTTCAATTTAACAAAACTTAATAAATTATAAACGATATCCGCTTCAACTCAGTTATTTGGTATTTTAAAAGCCCGCCATTTCTGTCAGTACACGGCGTGACCATCTGAATATGGTATAAATGCGTTTAATTAACTACACGCTGCCATTTTATTCAAAGTTTCATACAGCAGATCTGTACGTTACAATTAAGAGCCGAGCACCACAAGTCCGGATCAATCAGATTGCCCGTGCAATGTTTTGTATGCTTATTTAGATCTGCTATATATATATATAAAAATACATGAAATTTGAATTTCTTACATAGATCAGCTAGGGCATTTAAACAGAAATATATGCAATTGATAGTAAAGAAATACACCCAAAAATGAATTGAAAGTCGTATTGTGTGCAATTCTTAGTCCGATTTAAGTTAAAAGCGTTGTGCCCATCACTTCAGAAAACCTGGAGTCCCTTTAATATAGAACACAATTGTTTGCCAATGTAATAAGGTTACGACAATATTTGTGAATTTATTATTGCATGATGTGCAACATTTTCTGATTTTTTTAATTGAATTGAATCATAATTAAAATGATTATTATATTTAAAGGGAATAAAGCTCTAACTATCTAAGGGTTTGGGTAAAATGATGCCATTTCCATAATTTTTTGTCAATTATCAAAACGGGTTTAACATACAATGTTTCTGTTATTTTACAAACATGAATACTGAACGTAAACATAATAAAATTCTTCGAAACAAAACATTATGTAGGATTTCGACTGTTTAGTAGTAAACGGGATATATGTACATAGACAACAATAAAAATAAACGATGTACATTATGAATGCAAAAAGGGAACTATCGCAAGTGCAATACATGTATTTGCTGTTATGATAATTGTAATAAGGTGTTGGGAACTAATGACTATAACTATTAGAAAACAATCTAAATTACTTTCAAATATACACGGATCTCATCATTATAAATGACCATACAATGAGCGACTTTTGTCCTGATATAGAACTGTAATCCTTCCGTTATCATACTGTGTACCGTTATCATACTACCGGTATGTTCCATTATTATAATATATGTACCGTTATCAAACTGTGTACCGTTATCATACTGTGTTCTGTTATCATACAGTCTTCCGTTATCATACTGTGTTCTATACTGTGTTCCGTTATCATACTGTGTTCCGTTAACATACTATGTTCCGTTATCATACTATGTGCCGTTAGCATACTGTGTACCGTTATCATACTGTGTTCCGTTATCATTTTGTGTACCTTTATTATACTGTGTGCCTTTATAATACTGTGTGCCTTTTTATACTGTGTACCGTTATCATACTGTGTACCGTTATCATACTATGTGCCGTTAACTTTCTGTGTACCGTTATTAAACTGAGTACCTTTCTTATACTGTGTACCTTTAACATACTGTGTATTGTTATTAAACTGAGTACCATTATTATACTGTGTACCTTTATTATACTGTGTGCCTTTATTATAATGCGTACCTTTATTATACTGTGTACCTTTATTATAATGCGTACCTTTATTATACTGTGTGTCTTTATTATACTGTGTGCCTTTTATACTGTGTACCGTTATCATACTGTGTACCGTTATCTTACTGTGTACCTTTATTATACTGTGTACCTTTATAATACCGTGTACCTTTATTACACTGTGTGCATTTATTATACTGTGTACCTTTATTATACAGTGAACCGTTCGTTATATTATGCCGTGTTATTATAGTGAGTCAAAATATATATCAGAATGTATTAGATCAGATGGTATGCCGTGTTATTATAATGAGTCAAAATATATATCAGAATGTATTAGATCAGATGGTATGTCATGTTATTATAGTGAGTCAAAATATATCAGAATGTATTATGTCAGATGGTATGCCGTGTTATTATAGTGAGTCAAAATATATATCAGAATGTATTAGATCAGATGGTATGTCATGTTATTATAGTGAGTCAAAATATATCAGAATGTATTAGATCAGATGGTATGTCATGTTATTATAGTGAGTCATGATATATATCAGAATGTATTAGATCAGGTGGTATGTCATGTTATCATAGTGAGTCAAAATATATATCAGAATGTATTAGATCAGATGGTATGCCGTGTTATTATAATGAGTCAAAATATATATCAGAATGTATTAGATCAGATGGTATGTCATGTTATTATAGTGAGTCATGATATATATCAGAATGTATTAGATCAGATGGTATGTCATGTTATTATAATGAGTCATGATATATATATCAGAATGTATTAGATCAGATGGTATGCCGTGTTATTATAGTGAGTCAAAATATATATCAGAATGTATTAGATCAGATGGTATGTCATGTTATTATAGTGAGTCAAAATATATATCAGAATGTATTAGATCAGATGGTATGCCGTGTTATTATAGTGAGTCAAAATATATATCAGAATGTATTAGATCAGATGGTAGGTCATGTTATTATAGTGAGTCAAAATATATATCAGAATGTATTAGATCAGATGGTAGGTCATGTTATTATAATGAGTCAAAATATATATCAGAATGTATTAGATCAGATGGTTTGTCATGTTATTATAGTGAGTCAAAATATATATCAGAATGTATTAGATCAGATGGTAGGTCATGTTATTATAATGAGTCAAAATATATATCAGAATATATTAGATCAGATGGTATCTCATGTTATTATAGTGAGTCAAAATATATATCAGAATGTATTAGATCAAATGGTATGTCATGTTATTATAGTGAGTCGTGATATATATCAGAATGTATTAGATCAGATGGTTTGTCATGTTATTATAGTGATTCAAAATATATATCAGAATATATTAGATCAGATGGTATCTCATGTTGTTATATTGAGTCATGATATATATCAGAATGTATTAGATCAGATGGTATGCCGTGTTATCATAGTGAGTCATGATATATATCAGAATGTATTAGATCACATGGTTTGTCATGTTATTATAGTGAGTCAAAATATATATCGGAATGTATTAGATCAGATGGTATGTCATGTTATTATAGTGAGTCATGATATATATCAGAATGTATTAGATCAGGTGGTATGTCATGTTATTATAGTGAGTCAAAATATATATATCAGAATGTATTAGATCAGATGGTTTGTCATGTTATTATAGTGATTCAAATTATATATCAGAATGTATTAGATCAGATGGTATGTCATGTTATTATAGTGAGTCAAAATATATATCAGAATGTATTAGATCAGATGGTATGCCGTGTTATTATAGTGAGTCAAAATATATATCAGAATGTATTAGATCAGATGGTATGCCGTGTTATTATAGTGAGTCAAAATATATATCAGAATATATTAGATCAGACGGTAGGTCATGTTATTAAAGTGAGTCGAAATATATATCTGAATGTATTAGATCAGATGGTTTGTCATGTTATTATAGTGAGTCATGATATATATATCAAAATGTATTAGATCAGATGGTATGTCATGTTATTATAGTGAGTCAAAATATATATCAGAATGTATTAGATCAGATGGTATGTCATGTTATTATAGTGAGTCAAAATATATATCAGAATGTATTAGATCAGATGGTATGTCATGTTATTATAGTGAGTCAAAATATATATCAGAATGTATTAGATCAGATGGTATGTCATGTTATTATAGTGAGTCAAAATATATATCAGAATGTATTAGATCAGATGGTATGTCATGTTATTATAGTGAGTCAAAATATATATCAGAATGTTTTAGATCAGATGGTATGTCATGTTTTGATAGTGAGTCAAAATATATATCAGAATGTTTAAGATCAGATGGTATGCCGTGTTATTATAGTGAGTCAAAATATATATCAGAATGTATTAGATCAGATGGTATGCCGTGTTATTATAGTGAGTCAAAATATATATCAGAATGTATTAGATCAGATGGTATGTCATGTTATTATAGTGAGTCAAAATATATATCAGAATGTATTAGATCAGATGGTATGTCATGTTATTATAGTGAGTCAAAATATATATCAGAATGTATTAGATCAGATGGTATGTCATGTTATTATAGTGAGTCAAAATATATATCAGAATGTATTAGATCAGATGGTTTGTCATGTTATTATAGTGAGTCAAAATATATATCAGAATGTATTAGATCAGATGGTATGTCATGTTATTATAGTGAGTCAAAATATATATCAGAATGTATTAGATCAGATGGTATGTCATGTTATTATAGTGAGTCATGATATATATATCAGAATGTATTATATCAAATGGTTTGTCATGTTATTATAGTGAGTCAAAATATATATCAAAATGTATGAGATCAGACGGTATGTCATGTTAAAACGTTGTAAGTGGCTGCATTTGATGCGATTTTATTTGTATATCAAATTGTCTTAAGAAAAAAAATGAAGAAAAATAAATACAAATGTACTGTGTTTGTTATCCACCACAAGATAACATTAGATACATCACCACAAGATAACATTAGATACATCACCACAAGATAACATTAGATACATCACCACAAGATAACATTAGATACATACATGTATACTGAATATCCAGAAAAAAATGAAGATATTTTAGATTCGGGTGAAGTGCTTTTCATTAACATAAAACAAGAGTTTGCTTTCAGGAGGAATTGATTCATCAGGCTAAAACATTGAGGATCACAGAACGTAGCTCTAATACAATCTAAACAAGAAAAGCATTGATGCAAAGCATCAAAGGGCGTCCAAGCAAGAAATGCAGAAAGTGAAGATGAACTAGTAGACATATGATGTCAAGATATTCTTATAAACTTTTCAATGGTTAATTGGTTTTTACCAAAATGAACGGACGGAAGACATTGTTCATTCTGAACTTTTTTTTGGCATGCTAGAGATTAAGATATTACTTGTTATTTCTTTATGATCGTGATTATTAATAGCAACGGATATACATGTATACAATCATTTATAATCCATATGTGTAACGCATGATCAACACCACACTTGTGGAATTGTCCCTTATTATGTAATCGCTATTAGCGAAGACCCCCTCTTAAGGTATCTGTTCACACTTAGTTAAAATATGACACTGGTTATATTACCATGTCATGTTGAGCATTTTTGTTAATTATACAATAATTGTAATACCTATCTTAATAACAAAAATACAGATTTTATGAATATTGTTTTCCTCTCTTTTTTGTGTTTTTATGTGCTATTTTAATACTGAGTTTTTTACGTTTACTACTCTTTTTTTATTAAATTGTAAAATAAATTTTAAGAACTCAATTGTCATATTGACCGACGATTATAAGTCAAAACTTAACTGGAAAAAGTCAGTAAATTATGGTTAATCTTTCAATATAATTATAATATTGTTTATTCTTAAACCATGTACATGTACATTTGTATTTTTCTTTATCATTTTTTAAATTATCAATCAATTAAATAATTAATAAAATCTAATTTGTAACTTTGAATAACTCCTCGGCATCTTTACTAAACACGTATGACAAATTAAATAAAATGTTTTAAAGTTGATAGTGTCATATTAAAACCATATCAATGTACCTTTTAATGTACCTTTTTCACAATTATTGTACATATTTATTGTTTTTTATCTCATATAGATAAATTGAAACATGCTATTGTTGTTGTTGTTGTTGTTTTTTTTCGAATTGTATGTTTATGTATAATAATAATCAATAAATTTGAGAGTTGATCTATGTTTATTAATTATTGTAACCAAACTAAGTGACAAATATTCATTTTGGAAAAAAGCTTATTTATCTGTAAAATATTTGTTCTGTTCTGTAACGATATCAAACATCTTCTCCAAAACCGGTAAACGTGTGATACTATTCGCCGGTCACTAGTATCCCGGTCAAAATAGACCGGGAGAGACCGGAATTACCGATAGGAGTACATCCATCTATAAATAGATCCCTCTATAAATAGATTTTCGGAATATTTAGGTCATCAGCTCATCATTCTATTTTAACATACCATGATAACCCACTGTGTACTACAAAATGATAAATAAAAAACCGAAGAGACGCATTTGAAAATGTTTGCATTGCGAAATCCTCCAGTTCGCTATTCATTGAACATATCGCGACATTTCATTTTTAATTGATAAAAATCAAGCACCCTCATACCGATCGGAATGATCGGCTTTTATTATGACCGACTAAAAGGCTCGAGAAGTTGCTGTCGCCCTTTCACAAAATCTGATTTCATTCCATAAAGGGGCGCCGCGCTTCGGCGCGGACGCCAATAATGACTAAATTAACATTATTTTCCCATAAATGTGAAATATTTACGAACATAATTGAATTATATTAAGAAATTATTGTAATTGCATCATTATATTTTATCTTTTTTGTCTTCTAGTATGGTGAGAAAGCTTTGCCTTTATATCCAATTTTCGTTGTTTAATTCCATTATATTAAATGAATAAAACTTGTACACTAGCAATTACTAAATGCCGTCCGAGAATTAATGACGTCAGGTCTGCTATTGCATGTCTCCTAGCTAATTGAATAGTTTTCTGTCCTGACAGCAGTTTTAAAAACCCGAGTATTATTAAGCATGTTCTTTAGAAAGTTCCATGAAAAATGCAGACAGAGTATACAGAGTGTGCAGCCATTTCTATTAAAAATATCATAATTACGGAAGCTTATCAGGGCCTCCACTTATCTAAAAGTTTCACGTCATCTCAACTTGTTTCTTCTCGTTTTGACCAAAAACATTCCATGAATACGTTATGATTAATACGTAATACATAAAACATTCCATGAAGACGTTATGATAAATACGTAATACGTAGAAGTTTTTAATCATTGCAAAAAAACTTTGTTGAATTACGTGAGCTATTTGTCAATGCGAGTAACGTCTTTGTGTCTTACTTAATATTTCAGCAAAGTCGTGAACTCAAGAAGTTTCGACAGCATTTTTGTCGAAGAGACAAAAGCTTCAAGCATATCGAGAAAAATTCAGTTGTAATGCCTAAAAGCTTCTCATTTTTGTCAGTAAATTTTATTGAGAAATGCAAACACATCTTATCAATCGAATAAAAATAAGTTGACTTAGCGTAAAACATCTCACCAACTGTAGGCCCTGATACGCTTCCGTACATAATACCTTATATAAATTTCTACTGCGTATAATAAACAGACAGCGGTAATTATTTTCAGAATCGTCATCTTCACAAATAAAAAGGCCCTTTATATGTTGTCTACATAGTAAAACCTACTATCTGTCTAACTTAGTACATTTTACCGATCTTCTTTCAGAATTTTAAGGCGTTATAGAAGTCTCCTGTTGTTCCAATGAACCAATAAAGAAATGTCTTAAATGTATTAATGAATTAAGATGAGACTTATAGATTGTGATTCGAGTTGAATTTACTTGAAGCTGTCATCACGTAATTAATGCTCTCCTAATATAGTTCCCTAAACTTAAAACATCTTTTTTTTCAGTTGAACAGTAAATGTTCTCACTTTTCTTAATAAAATCATTTACTTGATCAAATTAATTAATTTGAAATGTAAGAAAGCGTTAATGAAAATGCACTTCCGTAATAAATCCTTCCTTTTATCAACCTTAATGAAATGTTACAATTTAGGAAGAAATGTTAACGAGTTCTTTCTGGAATATTTCACTTTGAGGGGTAATACTAAATTGGGTACCTTAATAATATACTGTAATTGTTTCCCGTTCTTAATGACATATCAGTGATTTCATTCTTTTTCTCATGTCTTTTTAATTAAGCATAATTATGCCAGCTGAAAACAAAATAAGTTAAAAGCTGAAAACTCTCTGGAGAACCGGAGAGTAGACGTTGACAGCAGGGCGGTCGCATAATCAAGGTGGTCGGAAGGGCAGGTTGGACTGCATATTATAAAGAACAAATTTGATTCGCTTTTGATATGTTCAAATGAAAAATATCCACCTGATTGCCTGTACTGATTTCCTACTTTATCCTCATGATTTATTCGCTACACTTAGACTGACATAGTAAAAACTTACACAAGGTTCCTCTTAAAACAAAAATACATTGT
Source organism: Ruditapes philippinarum (assembly GCF_026571515.1). Taxonomy (NCBI): domain Eukaryota; kingdom Metazoa; phylum Mollusca; class Bivalvia; order Venerida; family Veneridae; genus Ruditapes; species Ruditapes philippinarum. The sequence continues at coordinate 11,308 of NW_026864872.1, read as the reverse complement.
GTTTGCTCGATTGCTTTCACTTAAGTTGATTGCTGTAAATATTTCATTAATAAAGATATAAGTTTCCATTAGTGACAAAGTGTTAAATGTGAGTCATAAATGCTTTTCATATAAAAACGGATGAAGTATTTAGTTTCACTTTTTGAAAGATCAGCAATTTAGTTACAGTAAATTTCATTATGTGGAGTGAAATCTGATGAAATATGGTCTGGAAAGGTTACAGAACGACATACATTTGAGCCGCGTCATGACAAAACCAACATAATGGGTTTGCGACCAGCATGGATCCAGACCAGCCTGCGCATCCGCGCAGTCTGATCAGGATCCATGCTGTTCGCTTACAAACCCTATAACAAGTAGAGAAACTGATAGCGAACCGCGCAGTCTGGTCTGGATCCATGCTGGTCGCAAACCCATTATGTTGGTTTTGTCGTGACGCGGCTCATTTAATAATTAATGATATCAGGAGACATTTTAGAAGATAGCAGTGATTTGCGATTAGAAACAGCTCGCCTGTCAATAGCAGGCGTTAAAATAGGCACTTAGTGTACCATTTATTTTCAACATGAACAATTTTCTGACAGTTTTCTCTAATGGTTTTAAGACCATACAAGGTTCGGGAAATTGAAACAAGTGCTAGGAAGGTCTTGTGGAAAATAATCTATCAACTGAACGGATGTGTGAAGATAGGTTCTACTTCTTCAGATCAGTTAGTTGTTGTTTTTTTCCTTCTTTTCTTTAGAAATACGAAGACAAATGAAGTAATAATCTTTATATTCAAACCATACATCGGACTATTTTACTACATTCCCGATAAACACTCGTTATCATAATGTTAAAATACAAAGCAAGTGAACACCCAACAACTACATATATTCATACGCCTGTCAATATAGTTCTATCACAATCAAATAAATCAGACATACTATAAAAGCTTCAAATATGAATAAATCCTGTCTGCAAACTTCAAAGGTTATATACAAAATAAACCATTTCTTGAAAATAAAATGATAAATCTTTTTACCGGTTCACATAAATTAAAACACCATTCTATATACGTCCGTTTATCCCTCGTAAGAATTATTTCCCTTTGTTACGAGCCAGGCGTAACGAGAAAGAAAAGCCAGCAACAAACTTGTAACAATAACAAATTTATTACAGAAAAATTAATAAAGAAAATCAAAATAACAAATTATGTTTACAAATACCTGAAGTCCAAATTGAAATGAAATCTTAAATGTCTAGTCTGATCCTGAAATGATCCTTTTTGAATAGCACAGTTAAATCCAAGTTAAATCCAAGAACACTTTAGAATAAATTCCCACAATAAAATCCACAAGATTAATTTATTTTAAAATCCAAGCTCCAATAATTCACTTAATATCCAAGTTGAATAATACTCCAAATATATTGATGACTTAAAAGGTAACTGATGACTTAGAAGATCACTGATGACTTAAAAAGGTAATATGAAAGAAAAATGTCTCCTATATATATTAAGCTAAGAAGTTTCTAGAATAGTCTTTCATTTTCTACAATAATCATAATCTAGCAACTTCAACAATAAAGATCATTCCGGAAATTTCTATCTAATTATAATGCATGAGTTTTCTACAACAGTTAAGAAAGTTCTAGTACATACATGTAGTTTATGTTCTAAAAATAGAACAATGATAATATTGGAAATACCAACTGGTCAGATATAAATTATATACATGTAATATGTTGCATACATAACACTTCCCCTCTTCAAGAAAAAGAAATATGAATGAAATGAATATTTCTTTTACATAAATCCAAACAATGTAACTTACGAATAACGTAGGAGAAATGTTAAACAATTTTATACATAAAATCATATATATGTGTATTATAAACAATAGCAAACAACAACAAAAAAAAAAATCAATCATATCATATAAATGTTAAATTTAAAATACTGCAAATAACAGTTTTAGACACGTGAAAGTGCATCAGGGATCAAATTATCTTTCCCTTTAATGTGTCTAATGTCAAGACTATATTCTTGCAAAAATAAGCTCCACCTCAACAACCTTTGATTTTTGTTTTTAAGTTTATGCAAGAAAGTGAGGGGATTGTGATCACTAAAGACAACAACAGGCAACTTTGAAGAAGTTAGATAAACTTCAAAATGCTGAATAGCAAGAATAAGAGCAAGGCACTCTTTCTCTATAGTAGAGTAATTTTTCTGATGTTCATTAAACTTTTTAGAAAAGTAACAAACAGGATGGTCAACACCATTGTTGTCTTCTTGGATCAATACACTTCCAGCACCTATGTCACTAGCATCTACAGCTAACTTAAAGTTTTTATTAAAATCTGGTGCCAAGAGAACTGGTGCACTCTTAAGTATGGCTTTATGGCTGTCAAATGCCATTTGACACTTGTCATTCCAAACGAATTTGTTTCTTTTCTTCAGTAAATTTGTCAATGGTTCTGCAATAACCGAAAAATTATTACAAAATTTACGATAATACCCTGCCATACCAAGAAATCGCATCAGTTGTCTTTTACAAGTTGGCACAGGAAATTCAGAGATAGCTTTGACCTTAGCTTCTATTGGTTTAACTTTACCCTGTCCCACTATATGTCCTAAAAATGTTAAAATTGCATGACAAAATTCACTTTTTGCAAGATTAACTGTCAATTTAGCATCACTAAGTCGGTCGAAGAATGCTCTTATAGTTTTGAGATGTTCCTCCCATTCATCAGAGTAGATGATTGCGTCATCAATGCATGCGTCACATCCGTGTAGCCCAGATATTACCATGTTTATAAGTCTCTGAAAAGTTGCTGGTGAGTTTTTCATACCAAATGGCATGACTTTATATTGATATAAGCCGTCTGGTGTTACAAAGGCTGATATTTCTTTAGCTCTATCAGTAAGTGGAACTTGCCAGAATCCTTTTAGAAGATCAAACTTTGTTACATACTTTGCTTTTCCAATTTTGTCAATACAGTCATCAATTCTTGGTATAGGAAATGAATCAGTTTTTGTTACAGAGTTCACTTTACGATAATCTGTACACATTCTATATGTTCCATTTGATTTTGGTACCAGAATACATGGAGAGCTGTAATCGCTTTGACTTGGTTCAATAAAGTCATTATCCAATAAATACTGAACTTCTTGTCTTAGGTACTTTTGTTTTACAGGATTTGTTCTATATGGATGTTGTTTTATTGGTTCAGAGTTTTCAAGAATGACGTCATGATGTATTTTATAAGTCTGTGTGGGAATATCAGGAAATAAGTGTTCATATTCATAAATAAGCTGTTTCAGTTCATCTCGTTTTGACGGTTCTAAGTGAGCAAGTTTTTCTTCCAGATTTTTCAGAATATCAGAGTTTTCAAGCTTTGCTGAACCAGGATCAGACTTTTCAAAATTTTCACACCTATTAAATTCAATTGAACATTGATTTTGTGGAACAGAGTTTACAAAAGATATAGATTTATTAATTGTGCTATCTCTGTCAAAATATTCTTTTAACATATTTATGTGACACATTTGTTTCTGCATTCGCCTCCCAGGAGTATTAATAATATAATTAAGGTCACTGACTTTCTTTTCAATAGTATAAGGACCAAAGTATCTTGCCTGAAATGGTTTTCCAGGTATATGTAAAAGAGCAAGTACTCTATCACCAGGGTTAAAACTTCTTTCCTGAGCATTCTCATCATACCTTGATTTCATTTTATTGTGTGTTGATTTTAAATTAACCTTAGCTAACTCACATGCATTAGTCAACCTATTTCGAAAATCTGATACATACTGAAGCAAATTTAAAGATATGTCATCTTCAGACAGGAATTTCTCTTTTAAAAGTTTTAAGGGTCCTCGGACAGTGAGACCAAATACTAATTCAAAAGGGCTGAAGCCAAGAGATTCCTGAACAGATTCTCTTACAGCAAATAACAATAAATGGATGCCTTCGTCCCAGTCTTTTTCAGTGTCCAAACAATATGACCTTATCATATTTTTCAGAGTCTGGTGAAATCTTTCTAATGCACCTTGACTTTCATGTTGATAAGCTGAAGACCTATATTGAGTAATTCCTAACTCGTGCATGACCTGCTGGAAAATACCAGACATAAAGTTTGACCCTTGATCAGACTGTACTGATTTAGGTAAATCAACAAATGTGAAAAATTTCACAAGAGCCGTGACAATAGTTTTGGCTTTAATATGTCTTAAAGGAATAGCTTCAGGGAAACGCGTAGAAGCACACATAATAGTTAATAAGTACTGAGAACCTGATTTAGTTTTTGGTAATGGACCTACACAGTCAATAATAACTCTACTAAAAGGTTCATCAAATGCAGGAATAGGCTGTAAATGAGCTTTAGGTATTGTCTGGTTAGGTTTTCCAACCATCTGACAAGTATGACAAGATTTACAGTACCTAGATACATCTGCTTTAAGGCCAGGCCAATAAAAATGATTGAGAATTTTATGGTAGGTTTTATTAACACCTAAATGACCTGCCATGGGTGTTTCATGAGCCAAGCTTAATATTTCCTTACGATATGATTTAGGGACCACATTTGGTGATTTACAGTCCACTCCTCTTCAGCAGGGACATCGGGCGGTCGCCATTTTCTCATTAAAATCCCATTCTTTTCATAATAACAAACAGGGACTTGTAAAGCTTCATCTTCACTAAAAGCCTTTTGAAAAAGGACTGAAATCTCAGGATCATTTTGTTGTTCCTGGATAAGCTGTGACCTTGACAGCGTGTCATGACCTTGATCTTTAGATCTGGGTGTAGAAAAGTCAGATATTGAAAAATCTGTCTGAGTTTCAGGCAGGGTAGGAGTAAGAGGAAAATTCATTTCATTATCAAAAGACTGACCTATAAAAGTATCAGCTAAGTCAATATCTGAACAATAATTGTCTTCTTGAATGGCCTTCTTAGCCATAGCTCGAGTAACTGCACATGAAGGGTAAAGGTCAGGAATTTCCTGCTCAATGGGGTCAGGTATCTGATCCACGCAAGGAGTGTCAGTTACAAGTGGATTAACCACTACCTTATCTCCAGCTAAGTCATTACCTAGAAATAAATGAACACCTTTAAAGGGTAAGAACGATCTTATACCTACAGCCACCGGCCCAGTTACCAAATCTGAGGACAAATAAATATTATGGAGAGGGACATTAGAAAAACCACACTCTACACCCTGAATAAGGACACTAGATCCAGAAGAAGTCTTCTCAGAAAAAGGCAGTGTATCTGCTAAAATAAGAGATTGAGAAGCTCCTGTGTCTTTTAAAATTTTAATAGGAGTAGGTGGGCAAGTATCACCGATAAGTGACACGGAACCTTCCGAAAGGAATGGTTCATAAATCTCCATTATAGAATCAGACTTGGGTTCTTTGACCTTAAAAATTGCATTGTTATCAATACAAGACTGAGGTTCAGACCTTGAAGTGGTAAGACCTGTGGGTTTGGCCTCATCACGTTGCTGTTGCCTCCTTTTTAAGGTAAAGCAATCAGAAATAAGATGTCCAGTTTTCTTGCAATAATTGCATGTAGGACGAGATAAGGGATTATGACCTTTATGTTCATCAGATGACTTTGGTTTGGGAGTATTTGACTGACTAGACGAGCCAGATGAATTACCAGAACTGAACTTGGAATTAAAATGTGAGGGTGTGGACTTCCCTTTATTTATAAATGAGACTTTGTGGGTTAACGAATAATCATCAGCTAGACGGGCAGCTTCTTCTAAAGTTTCTACCTGTTTTTCATCTAAGAAAGATTTAACATCAGAGTGAATACAACGTTTAAACTCTTCAACTAACATGAGCTGTCTGAGCTTTTCATGATTTTTATTTATTTTCTTAGATAGACACCACCGATCAAAAAGTTGTTCTTTTTCTCTTGCAAATTCGACATGGGTTTGACCAATTTCTTTCTTAGAATTTCTGAATTTTTGCCTGTAGGCCTCTGGTACTAACTCATAACCTTTCAAAATTAAATCTTTTACATTATCATAATTAGAGCTTTGTTCAACAGTAAGTTTTGTATAGATTTCACGCGCTTTACCAATTAAGACGCTCTGTAAAAGTAATGTCCAGTGCTCTCTTGGCCATTTTAAATTTTCAGCAACCTTTTCAAAATGAAGAAAATACTTATCAACTTCTTTTTCTTGGAAAGGTGAAACAAGCCTAATATTTTTAGTGACATCAAATTTTGAATTTATTCTATGTTCAAACTGATTTGCTCTCTCTTTGATTTCTAATTCTCTCATTCTCAACTGAAATTCTCTCTCTTCTCTTTCTTTTTCGAACTGACTTTCCCTTTCTTTTTCTTCCCTTTCTTTTTCTAGCAGCCTTTCTTCCCTTTCTTTTTCTAACTGTCTTTCTCCCCTTTCTTTTTCTAGCTGCATTTTCTCTAGTTCAAATTTAAATTGAAGTTCAAGCTCTCTTATCTTAATTTCAGAAATTTCAGAGTGTTTTTCAACAATATGAGAAAGTGCATCTTGTCCAAAAATATCTTCATCCACAAAATAATGAATCAGAAGATTTTTAATTTCTTGTTTACGCATTGAAGATTTAATTTCTGATAAATTATACTTTTTGCAAGATAGAGCAAATCAGTTTTCTTAGCCAAATCTAATACCTCCTGGGAAGGTTCAGCTACAACATTTTCTAAATTAAAAGACATGACTGCTTGCTGCTGGTTTTAAACTCAGAAAGTGATGTGTTTCAAAAATTTCAAAATGAAAGGTACACTTAATAGAACAACTATGATATCAACTCAGATGAGTAAATACGGTAATAATAAAATGTAAAATAAACGGTAATAATTTCAAATAATGTAGCCAAAAAGAAATATTCTATCCCGGACGAGCCCCCAATTTCTGTTACGAGCCAGGCGTAACGAGAAAGAAAAGCCAGCAACAAACTTGTAACAATAACAAATTTATTACAGAAAAATTAATAAAGAAAATCAAAATAACAAATTATGTTTACAAATACCTGAAGTCCAAATTAAAATGAAATCTTAAATGTCTAGTCTGATCCTGGAATGATCCTTTTTGAATAGCACAGTTAAATCCAAGTTAAATCCAAGAACACTTTAGAATAAATTCCCACAATAAAATCCACAAGATTAATTTATCTTAAAATCCAAGCTCCAATAATTCACTTAATATCCAAGTTGAATAATACTCCAAATATATTGATGACTTAAAAGGTAACTGATGACTTAGAAGATCACTGATGACTTAAAAAGGTAATATGAAAGAAAAATGTCTCCTATATATATTAAGCTAAGAAGTTTCTAGAATAGTCTTTCATTTTCTATAATAATCATTATCTAGCAACTTCAACAATAAAGATCATTCCGGAAATTTCTATCTAATTATAATGCATGAGTTTTCTACAACAGTTAAGAAAGTTCTAGTACATACATGTAGTTTATGTTCTAAAAATAGAACAATGATAATATTGGAAATACCAACAGGTCAGATATAAATTATATACATGTAATATGTTGCATACATAACACCTTGATCAATAAAAGAGAGGGATTAGTATTGAAGGTATTACTGGGACTTATTTTTCCAATCAGAAAATATTTCTTTATCTAAACCCTGTTTACGTTTGTATGGCATTTATTTTGTTGTCATCAACATAAATGTCCAGTGCTTAAATACTTAATGGTTGACAGAACATATATATTTTCTCGTATCACGCGATTACGCAAAGAAAGTTCATGTTCATTTTAGCATATAAGAATACTTGAGTGGTTAAACGATTGTTGGTTGACCAATTTAACCAAAATGCATCCACTATGGCACCTTTTTGTATTTTATGATAATATTCATGCAAATGAAGTGGTTAAAAAGAACCACTACATGAATATGCTATGATGTTATTACCCTTTAATTATTGGAGTACATGCTTTTTAAAAAGCTATTTAGGCTGGCTTAATATCACAAATCTTATTCAATAAAGTGGAATAATTTTGGAAGACCGAATGGATATTAGTCCTCTACAGGCAATGATAATCATCACTGGTAGTAGTTCATTTACATGTACGCCTTCTACGTCATACTAAATACTCTCTAGTAATATGCTCTTATTTTCATGATATGTATCTAAATTTATTTCCATCTGATTTTGACGACAATTTAGTAGATATTTTAATTCACATGAAATTGTCTAATAACTCCTAAAACTGGAAACATTGATGTATTTGGTTGGATTTAATGACGCCTTAGGTGGAACTCTCTGCTTTAATTAAGATAGCAACGGGTACTTAAGTTAAACCACCGACCTTCATCAATTTCGCTGCATATCTTCATCACATTTATAATTCAAAATCCTAATCTAGATTTGAACTGAACTCGTTCAAACCTTATAGTGACTCTTTCGAATAGAGCCCCAAAGGGTCCGCCACTCGTAGTTGCTGCAGCGTTCCTCGGTGAATTCTATCCGGCGTTTGTTACCGATAGTGCTCCAAATGTTGACTAATTCTCAGTAACTGTTGCTTTTTGTCGGATAGATATCGTCAGTCATCATATACAATGTTATATACATTAAATGTTCATGGTGGTCAACATTGTATCACATTGTACACTTGATATTATATATATATCATTTAATTAAATGACGTCGAGTAAATAACTAATGGTACCTTTGAAAGTGTATATAGCTATATATCTTCTGTCTAAAGTTACAAAATTACTGCTTGAATTTTGGAAAATATTATACATGTATAAGAAAAAGTGTATGAAAGAAATATGTTTGAGCGAATGGCGTATGCACGAACTCTTTGCTAAAGGCCTAAAACTATACTTAAAATAGCATTTCAATATTTTATCCAGAACAGTCTATCCTATTTACGTGCAGTTTTCATTTGTGTTAAATAACTTAAATAACAGAGGCATTCTGTGTTACTATTCTTTTGATGATAGGTCATAAAAATTATGGAAAAAAGACATAATTTCCGTTTAAAAATATAAAAACTATTTCATTTGATACCCTTTAAGCTTAGCAACAAAGAGTACCAAATCTAACCAAGTCATATGCGTGTTCATTTATTTGACAAATAAAAAGAAAGAGTAAATCTAATATTAAGTTTTATTTAATATGAAAAAATACAAGATTACATGAACATATAACTTTATATTACACAGCAGTTGACAGAGTTAATCTTTAAAACGGAAAGTTTTGTCATTAAAATCAACAAAATATACCTTGAAACGAAATGTCCGCGGAAGCAATTTTATTCTAATAAGTAAAGGTGCAAGTGAACAGAATATGTATACAGTCGTATTTATATAAAATCAAAATTAGACTAGGTAGATTTCTTTATAAAATTACGCTGATATTTAAACATATTAAACAAAATTTTATGTCCAACAGGTAGGGTTGTGGAAGGCTCAATTATGTTGCTTAGACATAAAAACATTTACAAAATTAATTTGTGCTAGTCGGACAGAGGGCTCAAATATTCAGAGTGCGTGAGATAAGGATAATTTAGAGAAAACAGTGTTAGAGTAATCGGTCTTTGTCAATGGCCAATAATTTAAATGAAAACGTGTGTTACACACAAAACATAAAAAGAGGATTTTTAAGGAGGAATAATACAGTTTATTCAATGTCAGATCAATGTACCTTAGACACAGACCTACAAAATTAACCTGAAAATTATGTTTCAAGTTTTAAGTAAGCTCTTCGATGGGTTGTTGAGATATATCTTGCAGGTAAAACTTTAATATTGTATATTTAGTTATAATCAGTGCTGGGCTTAATTAAGAACTAAGGCAGACAAATTACACACGAAACCATAACTGTTACAGAGGTGCTAATGTCAGGATGAGTAAAATAGTCCTTAAATCACTAATGAACTACGAAAAATTTGTTTCAATAAAATTTAATTTCTAACATAAATGAAGAAATGACAAATATAATGGCAAGTACTATAAATAGCTTTTTATACAAGCACATCAATTTAAAGACATTATTTCTCTTATAAAACACGTATTATAAAAGTGAAAAAAATATAAACACTTAATACCTCACTTATTCAAACATCTATCCAACATTATTATAGAATATATGACAGGGGTGTTGATATACCTGAGGAAACTGATCATTATGTTTCACGAAATAGCAAATTAACTAAACCCAAAGATGTTCATCATTCAGTAACATCATTATCTCACTACTCTTATCATATTATCTCAATATTGTTATCATATTTATCTCACTACTGTTATCATATTATCTCACTACTGTTATCATATTATCTCAATATGTTTATCATATCATCTCACTACTGTTACCATATTTATCATATTATCTCATTACTGTTATCATATTATCACAATATATTTTTCATATTATCTCACTATTGTTAGCCTATTATCTCTATACTGTTATTATATTATCTCACTACTGTTATCATATTATCTCTACATCTACACTACTTATTATCATTTAAATCTTAATCTCGCTAAATATTTTAAGTAGTTTTCTCCATCTGAAAGTAGCATCTGTGACCGCAAGCAAGATTGAAGTTTAAGTAGGTTCTAATTCTTAGAAGTAATTTTCTTTTGAATTCTTTATCAATATCCACGTTCCTTCCAAAAATTAGCTGATTATATAAGTTTTTATGAACAATGGTTCGTTTTGTTTGTGTAAAGCATATTTAGACTTGTCCATCCAATAAGCAAGTACCCGTTATGGATACTTAAGTTTATGAGACAATTTTCAACATGTATTTCCCAGTAACACTCGCTTACAAAACATGACAAACTTTCATCTATCAAACAACGTGTTTATATCAAAGTAATCAGAAAGCTTAAATGTCAAGAGCATATAAGGCAAACATATTTAAATACATGAAATATACAATACATTAACATGGCATTTGATTCAATAAAAAGTAGATAAAGTGAAGACAATTTCCAGATATAACAATATTGTTTTGTAAATACTTTTATGAAAGTAACAGTGTATTCATTATCATTTCATTCTGAAATACAACACAATGTACATGCAACCAGAAATTCCAAAATAATTGAAATTTTGATTTTCCATATAAAACATTACAATTACAAATATATATAAATATGTATAAGTATGTATAAATACGTCGCCATTTCCTAAAATGTATGTGACATACATGTACAGTGAAATTTGAGAAAACCGGACGCTGAGAAAATCGGAACTCTCTAAAAACCGGACGAATAATTCAGTCCCAAATTTTCCCTTCTTTAAACTATTGTATTAAACATTGAGAATACCGGAATCTGTAAAAACGAATACGGA
>NW_026864871.1:0-53027 GCF_026571515.1 Ruditapes philippinarum | reverse complement strand
CAAACATTGTCGAGGGATTTATATTAAGGACAATAGGTGCACATGAAATATGAAGTTAAAATTATTTACCTTTTCCAATAATTTTCATACTGTTCAATGAAATCTGTAATTTCTGTAAGATATGCCCTGTTTATGTAAAGTCGAATATCGTTTTTTAGAATTTTATATTTTCTTCTTTTAGATTAATGATTGTTTTTAAATACGTATAAAAATTTATATTGAACTTAAAATAACAGTGTATGACGTTGTAAAACAATTACATCTGCCTACCAGAGAAAATTAAAGAAGTAAACTTAATTGGCTTAAAAGGGTCACCACTGAGGTTTTTTGTTCTGACATGACTGGGTTAATTGTACAAAATATCTGTTCAATTTATGTAGGTTTAAAGTAATAACTTGTGTGCAAATTTTCAGATCAGTCCCTCAACCCGTTTTCTAGACTGAGCATTTTGATTTAGCAAATGACCCAAAAATGAAAAAGCGTTGCAACAAATCGCAGAATCGCACAAAAATAAATATTCTATTCAATCTGAGTATAAGTGATAATACCATTATTCTTAACAGATTTTTCCATTTTAAGTGATTTGATTGATCTATGTAAGAATTTCTAAGTTCAGGTTTTTTTGGCTTTCTGGCCGCAGTGGAGCTCTTTTTACATTTCGTATTAGCAAATGTCCATAGTTGCCTCAAAATATAAGGACATTTTAAAAACTGATTTCTCTGTTTCATACACATATTAAAAACTATGAACTCTAGGGTGGAAGGAACTAAATTTTATGAGAGTCATAGTTACTTTAGTGATGCCCTAGGCCCTATCGTCGAAAATAAGGATGACTCGAGAGAAAAATGGCGGCCATTTTATTTCATTTTATTTAGAAATAAAGTTTCCTTTTAAAAGGAAAGGCTTGCACAGTTGTGCCTTCATCCCAACCCTTTAAAATTGTTTTTTTTTGTTTCTATTTATTATCACAATTTTTTTTTTGAATTACGGTATTTGAATATCATAGAGTGTTTATTTAGTTGTTTTTTTTGTAAAAAACGAATATTTTTTGTCAAACCGATTTGAAATCTATTCTCTATTGTATAAAACTTATAAAGAAAATAATCAATCATAAAAATACTAACTATTCTATCATACTGAAAAGGAAACAAGTGAGCACATTTCATTTCCAGAGAAATCATTCGTTTTGGCAGTTGCTTATTTCATTTATATAGCATCTTTATGGATAAGTAAATGCACTAAAATACTTCGTTACGTGGTACCAATTAATAAGCATGTATCAACTATGTTACACGACCACAGATAGGATGTGCTAACGTTGTAAGGTTAATGATATGCATGGGCTATTTTTAGATTACCTCACTACGTTCATTAGATCTAAATATAACTCGATCATGCACTAATATTCTGTGTGATTTGGTAAGCAAGACCACCCTTTGGAGACGTAACCATCCTCTATTGTATCAGGTATATATGTTAATATACGTACCTGATTGTATAAAACTAATACAGACAGAAACAATAACTAAAATAGCTTAGATTTCCGTAATATTACTTCGTCTGATTCCGCAGTATGACGGAATCGCCCGAATTGTCACGATTGCAATCGGAACTACATCGGCTATAATCATTAAACCGAAGAGTGACGGAAAGGGCCAAAAAGTTGCGATTGGCACGATTGCAGCTGGTTTCTCGTTCAATCATGCACTAACAAATGTAAGCAGTAAACCACCTTACCGGAACAACTTTTCCAAAACAAATGGGCTTGCAGCCGTGGCTGCAAGCCAAATAGACCACGTGAAAATATTTTATTTTGTTAAAAAAATACTGTAACAGTACAAAATTCTTAGTCACGTGGTACACTTGCATTAACAGTAAGAATAACTCTCAGAGGTCTATGGGAAATTAACATTACGAAAAAAGTGCGGGGTAATAATACATTATGGAGATCAAAGCACTGCAGGTTTGATACTTTTTATCCTTAAACAATATAAAAAATACTACTAAACGCTTTAGCAAAACTATTTGTAATTTTAACAGGATTTACCCTATTTTCCTATCAAACAGATAGAGCGGTCAAGTTCAATAATATACGATAATTATAGGCACAGCATAAAAAAGGAATGCTTACACGTCATATGACGTCACATATGACGTTAATAAATCAAATAACGTCAGGAAAATTACTACTTTGCTCAATGTAGTTCAACAGATTTTTATTAATTTTCTTCTTTGTTAGCATGTTAGAATGAAAAAAGATATTAGGTTTCGTGCATTATAGTAGAATGATGCAGGATATTGCGTTCAAATGCTTTGAAATTATCGGCTTTCGTGATTACAGCCCTACGCATTTGGACTCAAACCGTGCATTGTTCCATAACAATGCACTCAGAGTTGCTAACTATTTCATAAAAAGAACACTTACCTAAGTTTAACACTAACTTGATTTACAAGATGAAGTATTTTCTGTCCTGTTATCACCTCTTGTCAATGATATGCCAGATGAAACTTGCACCTCTTTTTTCGTCTTTCATTTAGTCAGCTATAATGCAATTCAACATTATTTGTTAAATTTTTGACAAAATATTCGAAAACATTAAAAACAAGGAATTGCATATAAATGCATATTGCAATAAGAAATTTATAACACGAGTAAAACTGAAGTTCAAACGTTTTCTTTTCAAAAAAGCTTAAACAAATAAGAAAAAAAAAAAAAAAAAAAAAAGAAAGAAAAGAGTTAAATGTTTTGATGCTACATATATTCTATAATGATAACTATGTTTATAATTTTGTAAGTACATCTTCGTATTTTATAGATATATTAGCTTTATTACTACTGCCTATTGCTTCTTCACGATATTTAACCAATATATAGCACGCAATATATCTACATTTGTCTGGACAATATTTTTTATTGTTGGTAAAACATTAAGATAGCATTTAAGTTAAAAGGGGCAATATTTAAACACAGAGTTGCAGTCAGAAAGAAGTATAAATGTCTAAAAACACTATTTAATGTAAGTAATTAGCCAATACATCTGTCCCGGAGACTGATTGATCAAAACGAGCAATGACAGAAATAACGTCAAGATTGTATCATAAAGCCAGTGGGATTTATTGTAATTAAACACATTGCATGATACACACAGTCATTCTTGTCCGACATGCAAACAGAGGATAATAACACTAAAATGATTCGTTTGAAGTTACGACACGATGGTACTGTAAATCACTTTAATACCCTTTAAAGGTTTATTAAGTCTGCAATATCTGCAGACAATAACATAACATAAAATGAGGCAATCGACCAAGCCACTCAGTCTTCTTTTCCAGAGATTGCTATGACGCAGATTTTAACACGCCTAAGCCTGCTGGTGGCCGCAGACCAAGGTCAGTCGGTTCATTCTTTTTCGCCTGCAAGTTAGCTATACAGTTAGTACAAATTAAAATTCCCTCCAAAAATGATAAATGGTTTTGTCCAGACAGAAGGTTGGACTAGTCCATTTAAGAAGCTAGATGTGTAAAGGTTAAGGTCTTCTAACGAGTAATTTGGCGTTTCATACGATATATAATGGTTCGAAGACTTTTTTTCCTATATACACATATTTAAACAAGGTCAATATCCGCTTAACAGCATGAATTTTACAGAAACTGATAAAAATAGTTTCCTTGAAATTTATTGTTTGGTTTGGTTTTACAGCGCACTAACACAGTTTAGGTCAAATGGTGGTAAAATAGGAAAAATTATTTTGGCTTATCTTAAAATTGTAAACTCAGCTATTCTGTTCAACATAATTATATCAGTGTTATTAAAATCTTCTTTAATTATATTTAGTCCAATCCTTGAAAAGCAAGGAATAGAATCGAGGTAATATTTAGAGTTTCATTAATAAAAGATTTTTGCTTTTATAGAGTATGATTAAAAAATTGTAGAAAAAAAAGAAAGAACTGTAACAATAATAAACACAATCATATTATGATATGTCAATATTGCGAAAACATTCATATCTTCAAAAGCCATTTTAATATTTAAGTTTTATTTTTATGAATTCACAATTTTCTTGAAGTGATTGCACAATGCTCTTGAAACCATAAAAATCAAAACTACAAAACTCGTATGTTTCCAATTGATATTTTTAAGAAGACTTCGTATAAATAAAGCCTACATGTTTAAAAAAAACATGTAGCTGTCAAAAGCTTTAATAATAAATAAACAAGTCAAAAAAGGACAAAATAAAGAAAAAACGGAATCCCTCAAAAACGTCCAAAACGACAAAATTGAAAATGTTTAAAGCCCGGTTTAAAGCCAAAACAAAGTTAAAAAATATTATTTCTAGAAACAATTATTTTGTCTTTGGAGTAAAGTAAATTGTTTTCTGCGTTTTACTTGTTCAGACCGCTTAACATATATAAGCTCACTTTCACTACTTTTTGATAATTCTAACTTGTATTTCATTTCATAGAGGAAGATTTACACAAACATATCCTGGAACCTTAATGTGAAGTTATCGTATATAACAATATTTAATTAGATAACTTCTCTTTCATCTCGAAATATGAATTAAGGCCTTGCTGCGGATTCAGTTGGAAATGATACCAAAGCTTCATCGAAAACCAATCTATCTGATAAAGTTATATAATATTGTAATTAAATATAATAATAATGTAGTTATAATAACTGTTTTGTTTTTTGAAATGATAATATTTTTCTGAATATATTATATGTTTATAATCAAACAAACGAAAACATTGTTTATCATTAACAAAAACTATTTTATCCTAAAGGCTTGTTATTTTCTTCAAGTACATAATATTTTGTTTGAAATATGTACGATATCCTAGAAACAAATAAAATACCGATTCAGAATTAGACATAGAACTGTCTAAATGTATAAACTTCATCACGTTGATAATGCAATATTAGGTGATTATTCGGAAATATTTGTGTCAGCACATTTTGTGTGAAAGATTGAATACCGCTTAAGGCGGTGCTAGGGGGCATCAGAGATGTTGCACTTTTACATGATCTCTTACTTGAATAGTCTCAATCAAGCCAAGTCTGCATTTTTCATATAATTTTTATGTTTTCATTGCCTCAAAGGACATTAGGGAATAATTATTTGTTATAAGAGCATGTGGATACAGATTGTAACAAAACTGTTTTAACATAATAATTTCTGAAGTATGCTTATCGTCTTGGTAATAAACAGGCAAATACTTGGGTAAAAATAACATTTATAATTGAAGGTACATTTGCTGGCCACTTATCATTTGATTTATATCTCATTAACACGTACTATATAAAGTTGTAAATTATATATAAACAGCATGCTCTGATCTGTTTCGAGTGCACTTTATTAAGATGTGCAGCAAGGGGTAAGTGCTCCTCCTCTACATAATATATTGATACTAATTTGTGGTTCATATGTATGATCATTTGAGTGCAGAATGTGTTTGTTCTCAGTTGAACTTCACAAACTTTTAGACTTTTAAATTTTAACAAAGATTCTTATTATGCTACACATATATTGTAAAGAAATCATCAAATGACATGAACCTGTAATATACGATAACTCAACAATACAATCGCGATAATCAAGTAAAACAGTAACTTTTCCATGTCAGGGATAACTTGAACCAATTATATAATAATTCAACAATACACTAATGAAAACCAATTAAAAAACGTGACTTTAACATGTCAGAAATAAATTGAACAATATATGCGATGCGATAACTCAAAAACACACACGTTTAAACCAAATAAAAACAACTTTTTTTCATGTCAGGATTTGAATATTGAGTAAGGTTTTGAAGCCTGGTATTGCTATAAAGTTCATAACACCAAATGTTAGCCACATTCATGTTTACCAGTTACGGCGCCAAATGACTTATACTGTGCCGTAAAACCAAACAAACAGATTAGTTCATTTAAGATATTTAGAATAGTAAGGGTTTATTGAACTACAAAATTATTACATATTAGATGAAGCGTTACTATTCCAAAAACATGTTAACCGTATGTACACCTTTGACACATGTACAAAATTGAAATACCGAATAAATGTGTGTATACACGTGCTCACATACGCGTGTTGTGCCACCCATGAAGATTCTAAATAAGCAGTATTTAAGTTTCAAAATTTGGGTGGTAGCAAAACTGTTGAGGTATGCGCCAAAAATACTTATATTATTAAAAAGTATTGTTCATATTATTTCGGTAGGTTATTAATATTACTACAAAAGAACAGGGCATATCAAAAATACATTTAATTCAAATAAATGAATTAAATAAAAAAGTGTTAAGCATAATCATTCAAAATTATTTTATTATGAAACTTACTTTGAATATTTTAAACCCGTCATTGACACCAGCTATAATTCATTAGCGATGTCACAATGTACATGTTTAAACTTGAAATGCATAATTTACAACAAATGCACGAAAAACACGTGCCTTGTAAACAAAACAGTTTTATCGTAGAGAATAAGATACCGTAAAATGTATACATCGGTTATATGCAAGACTTAGAGTGATTAATTTATTAATTTCTCAAAAAGAGGTCACACCTTCTGACTTCAGTTTTAAGATTTCTGGATATGGAGATGAATTTCAACAAAAAATTACTTAATATTAACGTTTACATACAAAACGATATCAAAACTCACTTAAAGTGAAATATAATAATAATTTTCCTCACATATTTAGGCGGGAATTGTCTTTTCTGAATTGATTATTGATACTAATGTTAAATAAATAATCCTTATGATAATTATAATCAATCAATTGTACAGAAATCTATCTATACAGATAACTCGGTGTTTGAATTCTTAAACACTCTTTCAGCTTAATTAGTTATGATTTTAAATCACTGATGAAAGAAAGTGACTGATAATAATAGAGTCATACAAATTAAATTCGTAAATTACAAAGTTACTGAAACATGAAGGTTTGTCACAATCATTTACTAGTACCGGGTCAAGGTCATTTACGAGTGTCGGGTCAAGGTCATTTACGAGTGTCGGGTAAAGGTCATTTACGAGTGTCGGGTCAAGGTCATTTACGAGTGTCGGGTACCAGTCATTACGAGGGTCGGAATTTATCCTGCAAATAAGTACACAAAATTTTTCTCTGATTTCTTCAGCAGAACAGTTAATATAGACTATATCAAAGGGACAACGAAGAGCGAATTAAGTCAATATTGGGACGCAAAGGAATCACAAACACTACAGTCTAGCTACAATAGATATGGACTCATGTGAAACTATAATAGACAGTAGAAAATTAACATTCTTTGGACAGCTCTGTCGACTACCGACTCGATATATGGCTAAGACTGTCTTCTTGAATCGTCTTACTAGATATTTGAACTGCGACGAACAAATGATGGGGTTTATTCAAGATATCTACAGAATTTTAGTGAAATACAACCTATTACATGTGTTACAAACATACACCTCAACCGGAATATTTCCATCTAAATGTCAGTTGAAAAATGTGATACAAAGATGTGTAGCAATGCCTGCTAAATATGAAAGACTTAACGCCCTTTTGGAACTTCGACCATCAGCTCCAGAGTTCCTCCCAAAGGTCAACAATTCATGTGCACTTTTCTCTCGTGAAATATATTCAAAATATGTGTGGCTATGGATTATGTCCCTTGTATCGGTCGTCGGAAACTTGTTCTCTAGACAATACATTCAGAATTGTTCTCTGTTCAACGCCATATGCTTCAATATCGTGGATCATGTTCTAAACTTTTGTAGTAAAAGGACAGAAATTCGACAATTACTTTGGTCCTACATGTTTGAAACTATGGGGATTAATGCGTATGTAGAATGGATAATGTGTGCTCGAGAAAGACAAAAAGATCAGCTTATAGTGTTGGCGTTTTATCAAGCGACTTGCCGTCAGTACACATTCTTGAAAATGCTCCATAACATGTTTAGAAATACATTTACTTGATTTTCTATGCTATAATTTGGAACTGTGTAATGTATATTTATGAACTTATTTGTTGGCATTTAACACTCGTATGCTCAGGTTACTTGTACAAGATTTAAGACAAACAATATTGTATAAGCATTTGTATCAAAGTGTCAAATACCTTAAGTCATTTCAGAAGTCTATACTTTTTTCGATTCGACCAGCATAGGCTATCGTTTAATATGGCAGACCCGATAGCATAAAATGTACCTTACAAAGACCAAGTTCTTTAAGTAATTTCGTTTTCGGCTTTAAGATATTGAATCTATATAAGACACTATGTTGTATTTTAAAGAAGTACACGAACCTATATGAAAAAAATCGTAACAGTTATTCAAAGTCAAAATGCAATAATAGTAGCAGTATTAGTAATATTCTATACTTGCAGTAATTTATATTGTTCAATTCTCTTGAATGAAGTCATAATGACTCTTAATATCGTTATATGGTACATTTTTACTACTTATTGGTATACTAAGAAAGATACAGCAATTTTCCAAAATTGTCTCTCTAATTCTAAAATAACTTAAAGCATAATGTTTTCAATTTTGATAATAAATGACTGCTAAATAACTAACCCAAAGTTCTATTACCATTTAAAATGTATTGTTAAATACATTTGATGAACACCACATTTAATTATTCTATTCTTAAACTTTAACAACCAGTTATATGCGTCCTTTTGTGGAGAGATGCTTTATGTAATTAAAACACTTGATGGCTTATGCTCATAATATTACATATGCATATATTTTTTACCATTTTTAGGAAACTTGAACGTAATTTATGTACATAAATATTTGTATATTATGTCAATGTCTTTATGCATGTATATATGTTGTACTCTTCAAATTTGGAGGAATAAAAGAATCTATCTATCTTTTCAAATAGATGCATATATCTTTGTTTGTTGAAATCGTGAAATTCACGAAGATGAAATCGAGAATTTACGAAATATCCCCACTTGTCTTTTGTACATTGTAACTCAGCAAATTCAATGTACAATATAAACGCTGCATTACCAAATCCTTGTCTTTTGATACAAATATTGTTTATAAAGTGTTAAAATCTTTAGAGCCAATCTCTACAATTATCTTCACCCATTAGCATAAACATTACTTAAGGGGTTTTAAAGTCTATATTAGGAATCTATTTAAAAGCCCGCATTGGCTTTTTGCGTTAATGTGAGAATTCACTTAAGTAATCACCAGATTTGGCTTTTAATTATGTATTGCTTATATTCACTATAAATATACAAGCATCAACATGTACACACACGACACGCATTCTATTATAGCCTGAAAGTTTCAAGGAAACCGGCAGAAATTATTTCGTAAAAAATGCGATATATCTTTTCATTTTGACGTGATTTTGCACATTTTTGTCATAATTATCTTGGCGGCTGATCCAACTTACCGAGTTTTCTGGATAACTATCAAGATTGCAAATTTAATAAAGGGAACTTATTTTAGAAAGCTTGCTACAATGTATTTGTGGTGACTGTTATTGGTTGTCAACGAAAAGTTAAAGGATATTAGCCAAATGGTAAGCTAAAGTCATGTTTCCATTTACTGCAGTATAAAAGAGGGACGATTAAAGGCACTAGTCTTAAAATATGACGTGATTGATTTCCATTATATTTAGAAACAATCGTTGTCGTCTGCTCAAGACAACATTAAAGACATTAAAGTCTTTATTTATTCATTACTTGTCTGGTTCTAGACATGTGATATAAATTAAGGTCTATACTCGTAACGAGCGCGATCATCTCACATATTGACCCTTATATAATGTTTATATACAGTACTGCAAATCATTTTATATTCAATTTAAAAAGACATGGAATTATCTAAAGAAGTACTACTAATGCATTTCCGACCATTTTTATGTTTTTAATATTCTAAGTTTTCTTTAGACTGCTTGGCTACTACGCTGCTAGGTTGCTATAATACTTCACGAACATAATTACCGCCGAGTGAAAAAATCAGATACTGCCTTTAAGCAGTATGCCTCCAGATTCATGCTTATTTTCATGAAATTTTTAGAATTGTAGTTTGTTATAAAAACATATTTATTTAAGCTTGATTGCCAAACAAGTTCTTGCAACTTAATATTAATCACTTTCGAGTCCGCTTCCTAGAACCAACAATTTTTTGTTGTACTGGTGTCATATGAAGAAACATGGTCGTGACCTGATTTGGGTTCGAACCCATGATCCCTTAGTTGAGAGACAGACACCTTATCCACTAGGCCACCGCTCCCTTTAGATTGAAATGTACTAAATAGTAAAATATTGTGAAGTAAACAAAGAAAATAATTTGACACATTGCAAGCAACACTTGCAATCCACGTAAATTACAAAAATGTGGTCAAAATAAGCAGAAAAAGTAGCTCTTATTGCGTTAGTAACGCAGTAGAATTATGGTAATAAATACTGCAAATCAGTCCTTAATCGCATATAACATGTAGATTATTACTTGAATCTCGATTTTTTTACTTTTATTAAATTGTAGTACATTTTTCCCAAGTTTAATTTTCTTGAAATATTTTAGCGCAATTTGAGGCATGTACCTTTGAGAATAATTTTAGTGGAATCACTATATTGATACAACATGAACCAACTGTCTGCTGACAACATTGAAATGTTCTTGTAATTCTGGCATCCACGCATAATTAGAAATAAAGTATGCAAGGTATTTATAAAATTAACAATTGGCATGAGAACATTATTTATAATGCGATTTAATTATATTGCGTTTCCGTTGCCTTCAAAATGATTTAATGCTTACACTAATCGAATTATCTTTCAATTTCTCCAAATAAAAGATAAAAGCGAGAAATATAAATCTGGAAAATACCACTTTAAACGTGAAGTATGAAATGTTTAAATTTCTGATGAAGGCTGATGATGGCCTGAATATTTTATTTAATTAAGTGTTTTGCTAACATTACGTTGTTGGTGTTTTTTGGAGTTAGTTCCCTTTGAAGAATTGACACCATTATTAATAATTATAGGATATGTAAGTTTTTTTTCTTTCTATAAATACAGGATTTATTTTCATTGAATGGTATTAAAATAAATATTTCATAAGTGGTGGTAGCCACTTGTGTAATATTTATTTTCATACCACTCGATGAAAATAAATCCTGTATTTATAGAAAAAAATTGAATTTTTCTGTTTATTTCACACATAATACAATTTTCTCTTTTCTTTTTGACATTACAAATTGAAAGGCTTCCCCTTAAATTTTGTGCATTGGCTATATTTAGAAGAAAGTAGCCCGACAAGACAACAGTGAAAATACCAAAAATATGTTTCACTGCAGTAAAAAATATTTTCTTACAGTGAAAATACGGAGAAAGAAAATACGCATTTTATTTCATCAACAATTATCATTTTTTCTATTATAATGTTAAAAATAAACGAATAAATTGTTATTTTACATTCCATATAATAAACTAGATTTTTCCTAAAAATCAAAATAATTCATTTTTAACTTTATCTTTTGATCTTAAAAGTCGCCACTGTGACATGACATTGATGCCAGCACTACATGAATATAGGTATCTTATTCACTCTAAGCCTGTGGGCGGCAACATATCTTACACATGCAACCAGAGCAGACCAAGTATAGCCGCTATATCCCAAGATCCCACGCAGTGATCTCCCCTTACATGATAAGATTTCTGCAAGATTTTGACGATATTAATTATTTCAATTTTGATATTTATTGTAATTAGTAAACACGGTTTTGCTAATGTTTCAAGACCGTATTGTGTTAGATATGAACCCAAATGAAAAATAGTTTCGAAAACATATTATGAAAATAATTTTTAATGTCGCACTGTTTATTTGGCTGCTTACGAAAGAGAAATCATTAAAAAAATTAATAATTTCGATGCTACATTTGACAAAAATGAAATGATTTCAATCAAATCGACAGACTAACATGGCCAGAGCTCAAGTTATAATGTCGCTGTTTACTACAAATAAAATAACTGTTCAACGATTTCTTTGGCATATCCGCCATCTTGATACAGTCATGTGATAAGACTATCATCACGTGATTTGTGTTACTGGCCGTAGCGTAACCGGTGCATATCCGTGTCATGTAATCATGATAGAATACTTAGGTAAGTGAGGGTTGAATGTATTTATCCCTTTAATCATTAAATATTGCTCTGCTAATTGAAGATATGCCAAGATATATCACAGGTAAAAGTCAATGCAGTTATTAAATTGACTGGCCGCGTGGGTTTCAGTGAGCAAGAAAATTTATGCTCATTGCGAATAATACTGGTTCGTTGTAGAAACGGATTCAAGAGTTTTTCAATAATTTTATGGCTTCCTACACAGTCTGACAAAAAAATTAGCATATTAAACAGTAAATTGACTTATGATTAAAACAAATAAGGAGGCACTTAAGAAAATTGTTCATGGGCTGTCAGATGCAGTTAAATTACAACTTTACGACATTTTGTTCTTGAAACTCTAAGAAATGTTTGAAGAGAAAATCTATTGATACAATATCACGAACATATGGACGCTAAAATTACATTGTTTAATAAAATTAGAATAAATCTATGTTGTTTTAAATATACACAAAAGAACCAAGACCAAAGCAAAATACTAGTATGATTAATTTAGTATATGTATTTTCATTTATAAAATTAATAATAAAAAAAATATAAGATAAACGGCAGCACCGAAGAGACAAACATCTTTAAAGACAACCCGACATAAATGGCATAATTGAATTTAGAAGCAAACGTTGCCCTATGTATGGCCATTTTAAATGAAAATAAGCCCCTGCCTGTCAAGTTATAGACATATGCTATAAATCATCTTTGTATAGTTCGTTCAAAGCAGCACGCCTCCATAGCAATGCTTATTTTCATGAAAATTTTGAAAATGTTAATATTCAATGTATAACATGGTATAGTAACCAAAAGGAAGCAATTTACACATCATCAATGGCACTTACAACCCAAGTTAATTACAAAAGGGTTTAAAATATGCAAACATTTCCCTTACTGCGTTAGTAACGCAGTAGAAATATAGTTACACATAATGAAAAATTAACCATTAGTAGCTTATAACATGAAAATTATTACTTGAACCTTGCAACTTTCTACTTTTTTCTTAAATCTTAGTGCATTTTTCTCAGTTTGAATTTATAGATATACCTTAGCTCATCGAAGAATTAAAATATTTGAAAAACAAATGCAAGAGAATAAATTTGCATTATAAGAATAACATTCGGAATGGTTCATACATGTAGCCAGAACTGAGTGAAAGCTTTATATACAAGGGGTAACCGATATTAAATAAGTACCCGGCAAAGTTTAGTTCAAACATAATTATTTATTTAAGCTCGAGTGCGCAACAAATTCTTGCAATTTGATAATATATGAATCACTTTTGAGTCCGCTTCGTTAAACCAACCAGTACCTTTGCCATATGGAGAAACGATTAGGGCTCGAACCCATAATCCCTGGTTGAAAGGTATGGGTTGAGAAGCAGACACCTTAACCACTAGGTTACCACTCCCCTTTCAACAGTTTTATTATTAAATCTTATCTATTAAGATGTCTTTAATCTGACAGAAGAAACTTTCAAGAATTAGTTGCACTAACACATAATTTACAGTAACTATGGCAACGTAGGGTAACGTCGACCAGGGTAATTTATACCTGAAGGGACTACATCACTAAACGGTTATATCATAAAAGATTTAATTTGTTACCTTGAAAATCTCATAGCTATCATAAGCTGCCGTATTTGCTTTTTGTTGTTTTTTTCTGAAGGGGAGGGGGGCGTGATACGGGCATTTACATTCTTTTCTTATTTCTAATTTCATTAATACTTTTTACAGCATTAACCGCTATATCATAGTTATTACAACGGGGTAACGTCATATTGTTTGATATGGCTTAGATTATATCACATCATTTTGTATGATGTGGCTTTGATGTTTATAGTCCTGTATCACATCAAGTCGGTTTTAATACAATATCTGATACGATAAATATTACATACCTGAGATAATATGATTATGTAATTCATCAAATGAACATGAAATTACGATTTATGTAATTAGCTTTGATTCTGCCAATTTGACAACTGGAGTGGAATAATGGTTATATCAAGTGACTTTTAGCAACAACAGAGACATCTTTGCAGACTTACTGGTGCCAGAACTAATGAACCGTTGATAATTAGTAGACTTCTTTTCACACATGCCTACCTTGAACGGATACACATTAGACGTATTTATATCTGCTTTCATTTTTAGAGCAATGTTATTTCAAATCAGATTAAAATCATTTCACATAATGTTTGGATATTAGCTAATATAATAATTTTTCTACGTCTTCATGCCAAGTCATTCTATAATTGACCCATTTGTTTTATTCTTATACTCTTAGTTTTTTTCATTACAAATCTAAGAAATCTATCAAATTAGCACGGCAACAAAAAGGTCGACAAAGCTATATCACTCATACTGTGAGTAATATACTGTGAGTAATATACTGTGAGTGGTATACTGTGAGTGATTACCATGATGATATACTGTGAGTGGTATATAATACTGTGAGTGATTACCATGATGATATACTGTGAGTCATATACTTTAATGATGTACTGTGAATGATATACTCTGAATGGTATACTGTGAATGATATACTGTGAATGATATACTATGAGTGATATTCTGTGAGTGATATTCTGTGAGTGGTATACTGTGAGTGATTAACATGATGATATACTGTGAGTGATATACTGTGAGTGGTATACTGTGAGTGATTAACATGATGATATACTGTGAGTGATATACTGTGATTCATATACTATGATGATATACTGTGAGTGATATACTGTAAATGATATACTGTAAATGATATACTATGAGTGAAATACTGTGAGCGGTATGATATACAGTGAGTGATATTATGAGTAATATTGTGAGTATTATATTTTGACTGATATACTGTGATGGTATACTGTAAGTGATACACTATGAGTGATAAACTTTGGACGATACACTGTGAATGATATACTATTAGTGAGAAACTATGAATCATATACTTTGAGCGATATACTGTAAGTGGTATGATATACTGTGCGTAATATTGTGAGTGATATTCTTTGAGTTATATACTGTGAGTGATATACTGTGAGTTATATACTGTGGGTGATATACTGTGAGTGATATGCAATTTATTTCACAGATATTTTAGGCTTACAAGGAATTTCACTGGTTAGCCCAAAATAAAATTATATATCGTGTGCTTGTAAATCACGTATCTATTTTAGAATATTAAATGTTCAGAAACTTAATGAGGTAAAAAAAGAACGGAAGATTTATCTTGCATCATAAAACAAACAATCTTGATATAAAATTGAAAACAATGTATCTTCTTGTCCTTTATTGTCGTCTGACATGCGACATTGTGATCTACAATATGAAAGAAATGTAGTACTACTTCTTAAAGGAACTCCAATGAGGTAAAAAAGCCTAAAAAATCAAAAAAAAAATCTGAAAAAGATCAGCGGGGGCACATAAAAAGATAGAAAAGCATTATATAATTAAGAAATATACACAGAAGTAAATAGAAAATCGTTTTTTGTGATACTTCAGCCGCCCACTTTGAATGAAAAGCGTTGCAACGCTTTTCAATTTTGGATCATTTACACAGTAAGATTAATTATTCTGAAAAACAAAGTAAGCGAACAATCCAATTTTTGCACACATGTAATTGGTCCAGATACACCAATTTCGAAAGATATTCTCCATTTTCGTAAATATTAAAAAATCCTCTTTGCCGAGTCCCTTTTAGTTTTCAGAGCTGTAAGCCACCAAACCTGACAAAGAAAACATTGGTTAGATATGTACAAAGAGTGTGTACCCTTTACCATAATTTTTCGTTTGGGTTCAGTGTTGTTCTATTTCCTTCGGGATCATTGATGCCAGCACTATTAAGTGTTGAGAAATGAGCAACGCTCAAGCCGGTGCTAGGGGGCGTGGGTGATGTTGCACTTATATTAAATTCATTATCCCTCATGTACAGACTCAATTAAAACCGAGTCTGCAATTGTCATGTAATTTTGTTGTGATTAATGCTTCCGAGGGATCACTTTGTTTCCAGATTTTTAATAATCACACTAACACTAATAACGGTCATATGGCGACTTTCCAGCCTTACTGATGTAGGAAGACCTTTGGTGCCCATCCGTACATTATTTCATGCACGAGTGGGTACCCGAGTAGAACTACCGATGTTTCGTAAGCTAGCTGGATAGCTTCTTCACATGAAATAATTCAAACTCACATGCGGGATTCAAACACTCAGGACTGGTGGGCAAGGCACTTAAAACATCTTATTTAAAAACTTTTAGTCCATGTAGACGTGCAAATGAAATTTTCTTTAGTACTCTTACATAAAAACTTTCGATTATAAGCAAGTACGGAAAAAAACACAAAATAAGATAAAATAAGATAAAACAGAAATAGATGAATAAATAAATAGATAGATAGATGGATAGATGGATGGATGGATGGATGGATGGATGGATGGATGGATGGATGGATGGGTGGGTGAGTGGGTGGATGGATGGATGGATGGATGGATGGATGAATGAATGAATGAATATATGAATGAATGAATGAATGAATATATGAATGAATGAATGAATGAATGAATGAACGAACGAAACGAACGAATAAATAAATAAATAAATAAATTAGTATAAACAACACCACAACCACCATCATCATCATCAACATCAAAAACAATAGTAACAACAAACACCAGTATCTATGTATCTATATAAAACAACATACAACACATTACCATTTTAAATTCAACATTAACAAGATTTTATTGTACCTAAAAAAATCCCCCGGAATACATTTCTTTAGAAATAACATTTTCAGAAAAAGATGACAAAAGAAATAATGTGTGAAGTCACTTATGATGCCACTGAATCTTGTTGGTATCTAATTATTTTACATCAACTACAAATGCCAATCTAACAATAAAAAAAATATTTCTCTATAGTTTGAGATGATACAAAATCTTCGGGTAATATCTTTTCATGTACTTGTTTTATTTGGGTCAAGAACGCTAATGATTATTTTTAGTAATTTTCATACTTGTTGAGAGGTACAAACAGAAATTCATAACCTGTAAAAACATTAGGTCTGTTACTTTGGCACCAGTGTAACTAGATCTATAACTTTTACTGAACCAACATTTTTTCGCGTCATCATATTCAAATAACATGCCAAGATTAAAGAAATTCTTTGGAACAGTTTTAATTATGCTTAATATGTCTAGATTCTATATGAAAACGTCTTTAAAGTTATAGTCTATACTCTATAAGAGTAAAATATTTTTATCATTGAACTTTATTGAAATCTATGAAAATCAAACATAATATGTTTTAATTTAATTTTAAAAAAATGAATAAACTATGTATGGGAAGCTGAGCCAAGTAAAAATGATCTTTTCCTTAAAAAAAACATTTGACTAAAGACACTGTATGTATAATATTCTATATTGAGTACAATTTTAAACGTTAACATATCGACTTTGCATGACACGTGCTTATTAAACACAACAACAACAACAACAACAACAACAACAACAAATACTTTTAATTAGAATCAGGTCACATAAATGCAACAATATGATCAAAAAGATTTTTTCTAATTGTGGGCATTTTAATTATGTTTTCAAACTATATCAATTTATATTGTAGCTATTATATCAAATTAGAGCTATATATAAAGTTTATAAAGGGAGATAATAGAATAATGTATTTTTGGTTATAAGGTCTTATTTTACGGTTCAATGTAAATAAATATTACAAAACCGACATAAATTAATAATTTTTCTGATGTACAATCACTGTATTATTCAAATTTTACGATAAGTAAACCCACATAGTTTATTTTATATTTATAGTATAAATATAGAAAGGTGACCATAATCATTCACAGAATAATATTTTTTTTATACTTGGTATTTTTTGGAGCCTTCTTGAAAGGCCGATACATTCTACTGATTAAATAATCGTTGTCAAATGGAGCTGAATTAGTAAAATATTTCTAAAAAATACACTGACCAATAAAAATATTGATATCGGAAAATGTTTATGACACTAAATAAGAACGACCTAAACTTACATGCAAGTCTAGCAATAATACACTTAAAATAATAACTTTTCTTTGCAGAAAAAGTCCTCCTTCCCTTTTCTCGTGCTTATGCTAAACGGTGCGTTTAACCTCCATTGTCAATAATGCAGTAAGAACACCTGTAAGCAGTACATGTTTATACATCATTGAGACAAATAAGCAATATGCTGGAAACAGTATTGTAACAAAAACGGTATTTTGTATACATTTCTCTTTTAACCAAACGAAAAGCTCAATTATATAATTATGCTTGTTGGTAGTGATGTTGTTGGTAGTTTTAACTCCAGATCACGACAGTAACCCACATTAAATTTACCAGAGCACAGTTCAGTCACCGCTTCGTTCCTGATCAAACTGTCGAGCAGTTTACCAGTATAGTTTGCCTTCACTCCCGCAAAGAACTGAAACTTCTGGATATATCAAAGCAGTAGTACAGTGCGAATGACCGTAGAAAAGATTTCATGATCAATCACAACGGGAGTGATCTGCGCTGCCGGGTTGCCCGATTCTCAGTCCAACGCTATACATATTGAGCTATACGGACGGTCTTGAGATTATTAGTTTAATTTGTCTATGTATCTTTATTTTTTTGCCACCTTAAGTGGCACCAAATATATATAAATCCAGTACTAGTTTATAAGCTAGGTAGTTTCCTACCTACGAGCTGCTATTTTATAATATTTATAAGTCAGCTATAATTCAAATCGTACAAGTTGAAAATTGTAAATTTTGAATCAAATTGTAGAACTTTTATAAATATCTTGACAAACTATTTTGATCTATATATCAGCAAATTTTCCTACACCGATCAGTAAGTGCTAACAGCAAAAAATGAATATTTTTATTACTTCCCTTTATGAATAAATAAAATTTTGTGTAATCAATAAAATTTAATATTTTGCTTGAACAAAAGATGTCTAACACGGTGCAAGCACATATTTATAAGCAACACTTAATATGATGAAAAAAATGTAGCACCCACGTTTCTTCTGTAGAACGCGATCATGCTGAAATAAAGAAAGAAAATCATGTATCTTTTTTAAACAGCCAAAACGTGTGTTGCTTAAAAAATGTTACAAGAAAATCTTCAAGAAAAGCATTGATGCAAAGCATCAAAGGCGACGACAAAAAAATTTATCAAGTTTGCACCTAAGTACTTAACAAAAGATGTGTACTTTATAGCAGTACCATTACATGTGACCTGGAGGCTAGGTCCAGTTAAAGTTGAAACTTTAACCAAAAGGGATACACCCTGTCTTGCAAAGATGCAAATACAATTTTTAGCCAATAAACAACTCACTAATAAGAGTCATTCCACAAGAGAGAATTTCTTCAGATTTATTTTAACAGATACAAGGATACCTAAGTCATCGGCATAATATTATAATAAAAGGTACTCGGAGCAGTAGAAGAATGAGTACCAGCCACATCCACCAGCCACTGTCCATCAGAAATAAGACTTGAACCATGTAAGATTGTCATTACCTATAACAGATGCATATTTCACGAAGAAGAAGAAGAAGAAGAAGAAGATGAACTTCTTCATGTGCAATATAGTGTGAAACTGTATCAAAGAGAATCGAACCCGGGTTGCCCGATTCACAGTCCAACGTTCTACCTGTTGAGCTAAACGGACAGCATTTAAATGCATGGACATTTAAGCTTTTTTAGTTTATATTTGTTTGCCATCCTATGTGGCACCAAAGATATAAAAATCCAGTACTAGTTTTATAGTGTTGGTAGTTTACACTCAACCTAAAATTTGCTACTTAATTTATTTATTACTCAACTATAATTCAAATCATACAAGTTAAAAATCGTCAATTTTGAATAAAACATTAGTATTTGTATCTATGCCATTACAAATTATTTCGTTCTTAATATCAGCAAATTTTCTTACACCGATCAGTATGCACTTACAGCAAAAAATTGATTTTTTTATTACCTCCCTTTATTAATACATTGTGTCAAACTTGTCGTTTCCTATTTTATTTTGTTTACAAATTTAAAGTCTAGTATAAAGTGGCTGCATTAAGTACTAGTAATAAATATATGTTTTGCTTGAACAAAAGATGTCTAACACGGTGTAAGGGCATTTAAGCAATACTTATGATAAAACAAATGGTGCACCCACATTGCAAATACAAAGAAATACGTTCATTGAACGCGATCATGTTTATCATGTTCTTTTTGCTTTCTTTATACGATTTTGATGCCTAGTAGAAAGGCATGTTTCCTTTTTGAAACAGCCAAAACGTGTTTATGCTAAAAAATGTTACAAGAAATTTAAAAATAATATTTATTTAATTAGGAATAGTGCATTTATATGAGCTAGTGAAAACCCGTTAACACATACAGTAACTGTAAAATTTAGTAGACAGTCCCCCTGCCATTTTTGTGGCGTCAAAAACTGAAATTTCAACAGCTTCCGCTGGAATAAGTTTGCAATATATACATCGATGTATGCTATATATATAATTTAATTTTAATGTAAATCCAACAACATAAAAACATCATGTGTTTTGTATGCAGCAGATAATTTCATGTTTTCAAGAACTAAAGGTTGATTTTTTCACAGTATTAATTTTACCTTAACTAAAGGAGAATCGCTTACAGCAAAAATTGATATTCTTATTACTTCCCTTTATTTTTTGAAAGTAAAATGCCAAACACGACAAAATTGAAAATGTTGCTAGCTAGGTATAATGTCGTGCTGAACGATCTTTAAGGATCGGAAATATAACATCTCTGATTGACTGTACGTGGAGACTTATTATGTACAGCCTCCATATGGCAACAAACAACGTTGATGTGAAAATAAGAATCCCTAAAGAAAGCCCAACACGGCAAAACTGAAAAGGATGCAGGCTCGACTTAATTGAGCATGTTCATTGACCGTACTGTCAAGTGGAAACTACCGTCTACGCCCCCTAGCACTGCCTTAAGCAGAATTCAACATTTAACATGAACTGGTACGATTTGGAATTTTGAGACATCCGCAGATAAGTTGCAACTCCGATGCTCTCCTTACAGAGCTGAGCGAGCGTCACAGGAACTTGAAATTCTATTAATATTATATTGATAATATCCAAAATATACCCCCTATACAGTATTTTATACTGTATAGGGGGTATAAAATACTGTATAGGGTATGGAAAGCGATTTCCGTCATAAGACATTTACATTGGATTACTAGTATATAGTAACGGCGAAAGGGTCCCATACCGCTTTCCATAATAGGGGGTATATTTTGGATATTATCAATAATATTGATAGAATTTCCAGTTCCTGTGAATAAATACTTTAAAACTAATGCTGTTAGTAATAGCTAATTGCCAGTCAAACAAGAAATGTTACCCAGAGTAGCAAATATTGTTTTCAAACTTTAAATAAAAAATAAATAGAAATAAATACATAATTAAATAAAAACGACAAAAGAGAGCTATTATTTTGTGCTTTCTTAATCATTAGGACAATAGGTATTTATTTATCCATTGACAGTTATGGTGACGGACTACCAACTTAATATTGCGAAAGATTATGGAACGCCATAGCTGCCTTATATAAACACTTCTAAAGTGGTCATGTCCTTTTGACAGATAGTGCTGTGGTTCTGATAAATGGTTATGTGGTTTTAATAAATGGTGATGTCGTTGTGATAGATGGTCCTGTAGTTTAAATAAATGGTCCTGTGGTTTTTAAAAATGGTTATGTCGTTTTGAAAGATGGTGCTGTAGTTAAAATAAATGGTGATGTGGATTTAATAAATGGTGCTGTGGTTTTGATAAATGGTTATGTCGTTTTGACAGATGGTGCTGTGGATTTAATAAATGGTGCTGTGGTTTTGATAAATGGTGATGTCGTTTTGACAGATGGTGCTGTAGTTAAAATAAATGGTGTTGTGGATTTAATAAGTGGTGTTGTGGTTTTGATAAATGGTTATGTCGTTTTGACAGATGGTGCTGTAGTTAAAATAAATGGTGCTGTGGATTTAATAAATGGTGCTGTGGTTTTTATAAATGGTTATGTCGTTTTGACAGATTGTGCTGTAGTTTGAATAAATGGTGATGTGGATTTAATAAGTGGTGCTGTGGTTTTGATAAATGGTGATGTCGTTTTGACAGATGGTGCTGTAGTTTAAGTAAATGGTGCTGTGGTTTTGAAAAATGGTGATGTAATTATGTATATGGCGCTGTTGTTTTGATACATGGTGCTGCAGTAATGATAAATGGTGATGTCGTTTTGATATATGGTAGAGTCACTTTGGTACCTGGTGTGGTCAATTTATATACGGTGTTGTTGCTTTGATAACTGGTGCTGTAATTTTCATAGATGGTGCTTTTGTTTTGATAAATAGTGCTGTGGTAATGATAAATGGTGATGTCGTTTTGATATATGGTGGTGTCACTTTGGTACCTGGTAGTGTCATTTTATATATGGTGCTGTTATTTTTATAAATGGTGCTGTAATTTTGCTATATGGTGATGTTGTTTTTATAAATGGTTATACTATTTTGATGTATGGTTATGTTGTTTTTATAAATGGTGATACTATTTTGATTTATGGTGATGCTCTATTTATAAATGACGATACTATTTTAACGTATGGTGATGTTATTTTTATAAATGGTTATACTATTCTGATGTACGATGATGTTCTTTTTATAAATGGTTATACTATTTTGCTATGTGGTGATGTTTTTTTTATACATGGTGATACTATTTTGATGTATGGTTCTGTTATTTTTTATTACGATGATGATGATCTATTTATAGATGACCTGTTTGTTTACTGGAACATTTTGATCGGTTATTTTAAATTATGGAGACCTTTGTTTTTCGCCAACTTTTATACACTCTAATCTGAGTTTCATCATATCTTGACTGTTATTTATTCTAAAGTATTTCATTTCCTGTATAGATAACTTGCAGACAAAATCAGGCATGATCTTTTCATATTCAAAAAATGTCCACAAGTAAAAGGTTTTTTTCAAAACTGCTTCCATTGTTTTCATCAGTTAAACATTTCAATTTTTATTTTAATTTATCAATCTCAGAGAAAAACATTTAACTCTGTCCTTCATGAGCATATTGTGAAAAATGGCCGTTTTCATTGAAAAGCCTCCTGTTACAAGTTCAACTGCTATGGAACTATGAAAAATGCTTTGATACTGATGAAAATTGGCACAAGTGTTGACTGGACAATAGCCTGTGTCTTAAATTTCCTGTAACATTGGCAACAGGGGACGTCTCAAAATTGCCAAAAATCACTTTTTTGCATTGTTTTTTCTTTCCATCAAAACAAACTAAGTTCAAAGTGCTGCAACTTCTCAATGGAATGAGATGGAGCAAAAGGCTTTTCAGCGTTGGTTACACGTTACCTTACGATCGACCTGAGGCTATTTTAGCCTGTCACATGTCCAAAATTTTCTTGGCGATGAGGGCGACTGTTGCCTACTTCAACCCCCCCCCCCCCCAAAAAAACAAAAAAAAAACAGAAGAGGGCACATCCCCTTGATGTACCATTTTGATGGGGGCGGCGCCGAAAAACTGGTCACTTTTTTAACAACATTTCTCAACGAAAAACAGTGTCTAGGGCCTAAATAGGGCATTTTTTCACTGTTTAATGCCTCAAAAAGGGGAGGGGGTCTACAAGCCGTCAAAACACGTCTATATGAGGTAAAGGGTTAAAGGAGGTTTCGCCATATTTTTCTCAGAAATAAGTAAATGACCATCTCCACAGTTCAGAGAGACATCACCATGTACAAAAATCACAGCACCATGTATAAATTGACAACACCATATACCAAAACAGTATAACCATATACCAAACGGCATAACAGCATTTCAAAACGACATTACCATTTATCAAAAACACAGAACTATTGATTAAAACCACCTCACCATTTATCAAATCCATAGCACGGTCTATTGAAACGAGATAACCATTTATCAAAATTACAGCACCATCTAACAAATCGACATAACCATTTATCAAAATTACAGTACCATATATAAATACCACAGGACCATCTTACAAAACGACATAACCATTTATCAAAATTACTGCACCATCTATAACAACCATTGCATCAACTAAAAGGACGACCTAACCATTTATCAAATCCACAGCACCATCTTACAAAACGACATAACCATTTATCAAAATTACAGCACCATCTTTAACAACCATAGCATCAACTAAAAGAACGACCTTACCATTTATCAAATCGACAGCACCATCTAACAAATCGACATAACCATTTATCAAAATTACAGCACCATCTATAACAACCACAGCACCATCTAACAAAACGACATAACCATTTATCAAAATTACAGCACCATCTAACAAATCGACATAACCATTTATCAAAATTACAGCACTATCTATAACAACCACAGCACCATCTAACAAAACGACCTAACCATTTATCAAAATTACAGTACCATATATAAATACCACAGGACCATCTTACAAAACGACATAACCATTTATCAAATCCACAGCACCATCTTACAAAACGACATAACCATTTATCAAAATTATAGCACCATCTTTAACAACCATAGCATCAACTAAAAGAACGACCTAACCATTTATCAAATCGACAGCACCATCTAACAAATCGACATAACCATTTATCAAAATTACAGCACCATCTATAACAACCACAGCACCATCTAACAAAACGACATAAGCATTTATCAAAATTACAGCACAATCTAACAAATCGACATAACCATTTATCAAAATTACAGCACTATCTATAACAACCACAGCACCATCTAACAAAACGAGATAACCCGTTTATCAAATTCACAGCACCGTCTTTTAACATGACTGCACCATATATCTAAATTACATCACCATCTATCTGAACGACATCACCATATATGAAAATAACATCACCATCTATAACAACCACAGCACCATCTAACAAAACGACATAACCATTTATTAAAATAACAGCACCTTCTATAAAAACCACATCACCATCTTACAAAACGAGATAACCATTTATCAAAATAACAGCACCTTCTATAAAAACCACATCACCATCTTACAAAACGACATAACCATTTATCAAAATTACAGCACCATCTATAACAACCATAGCATCAACTAAAAGAACGACCTAACCATTTATCAAATCGACAGCACCATCTAACAAAACGACATAACCATTTATCAAAATAACAGCACCTTCTATAAAAACCACAGCACCATCTTACAAAACGAGATAACCATTTATCAAATTCACAGCACCGTCTTTTAACATGACTGCACCATATTTCTAAATTACATCACCATCTATCTGAACGACATCACCATATATGAAAATAACATCACCATCTATCAAAACCATAGCACCATCTATAGAAACGACATCATCATTTATCCAAAGGACATCACGACTTGATAAGAGTAAATATAAGGCAGCTATGGCGTTCCATAAAAGATTATGAATAGGAGTACGCGTCACTCTGTTCTTCGCAATTATACGACTGCCGCTCACGACCCAAGGACCGGCTTACATGCGGTCTTATCAAACGGATGCTATTTTTACACTGGAAGAAAATTCTCCCAAACATAGACTACATTCTAAGCATATTTAAACGCCGGCTTAAAACACGCCCGGCAAACTGTCGCTCCACTTCAAAATTGTAGTGTACGGTAAAACGAGCGAACGGCATTTCCGAGATAGAGCGGAAGGCCGATTTAAACGCCTAATTGTAAGTATTGTTTATGTTTTTGTCTTGTTATTCATTTAAGTTTTATTTTTTCGAAAAACGGAAAATGTAGTTCCGTGTAGGATTGATTTAGGCTTCCAATGATCTAAGCTGATACAAAAACAAAATTCTATTAAGCCCAGGAGAACTTTTCTCCCTGACGAAGCGAACGATGATTTGTAGAATATTGAACTTCCCAACCATAGAAATGCCATACCCTTCAGATTTCTTGAAAAAGTTTATTAGTAAATTATCAACCCATAATAAGAACTTGTCCTTCGTGCAAAATAAATTACTCCTGAAGGATTTCTTAGATTTGTAAATCGATATTTTTCGAAAGTAGTGGAGCGAAAGGGCAAGAGATGGAGCAAAAGGTTCGATGTTGAGCGCAAGGCAATATTAATTTGACGTATTAGGAGGAGCGTAGTATATGATTTGTTATATATAAAAGCTATAGAAATTAAAATAGACATAATCAAGTGTTAAGACCGAGATATATATATATACCTTTTAAAGACAACTAATAAAGTGTGGTATCCTTTCAGCGACTATAGCGTAATAAATGTAATCGCGAAGGTGTCACCGATTTCTGCCGTGCAGATTCCATTATTTATGTTCGAAATTGACCGCCTCCGTGGTCATGGGGTTAGAGTCAATGACTTCTAATCCAGTTACTTCTCTGGAATGGATTCGATCCCCGGGAGATACTTTGGTAGCTTTGCACGGAGGAAGGTAGTCTAGTACTGGTGTACCTCTCCAGGAACGATGGTTAGGAAACTACCCGTCTATATGACTGAAATACTTTTTGGAAAAGGCGTAAAATGAAACAAACAAACAAACAAACAATGTTTGGTATTTGGATGAGGCCCGACCATTGAATCATACACATGTATGCATGGCATAATACAGGATGCCACTTATTCGAGGTCAATCATGATTTTTCACACGGTTATGTACATTTAAAAACGTGTGTCCATGCAAATTCGACAAAATCGAATATTTTCAGTTCTACTGCGAACAAATGTTTCGGAGCAGGTACGTGTAACGCGATTGTTCACGCCAAAATGTTATGTTTTTCGAAAGTTATATATTCAAGGTGCAGAACAGAAGCAAAATTATGCAATGCATGAAACACATTAAATTAAATGGATCATTACTACCGAGTTCAGTTCACAATGACTTTCTGTCATAAATAGCTCTAACGTATATGTTCAGAGCAAACACAAATAAGCCACGTTTTCATGAATCTGTAAGGTGGGAAATCTCCATGAAAATGGTCGACAAGGTGTCAGTCGTTATAAGGATTTAACACGTGTTTCAGTTATGTTTCAAGATACTTCCTCCCTTATTAAGCATTGTTGTTTAGTTTTTTTATTTTCCTGTCAAAATGTAAATAGAAATGTTTACTATTATAATCAAACACTGCAGTACAAATCCTGGTTTAAGAAAAAAATAAGTTAAAATAAGTATCTAAGATTTTGTTTGTTTATCTATGAACAAAACGAACGTAATAAAAAAGGCAGAGCTCAGTCGGTGTTCGGACTAAAATTATCAATATTATAATAGACCTAGCTATAGTAGAAATTTCTATTTACACTTTGAGTTGAAAATAAAAAAAAACTAAACAACAATGCTAAATAAGGGAGGAAGTATCTTGAAACATAACTGAAACACGTGTTTTATCCTTATAGCGACTGACACTTTGTCAACAATTTTCATAGCGATTCCCCACCTTACAAATTCATGAAAACGTGGTTTATTTGTGTTTGCTCTGAACATGTACGTTAGAGATACTAATGAATAATGACAGAAAGTCATTGTTAATTGAACTCGGTAGTAGTGATCCATTTAATTTAATATGTTCCATGCATTGCATAATTTTGCTTCTGTTCTGCACCTTGAATATCTAATTTTTCGAAAAACATAACATTTTGGCCTGAACAAGCGCGTTACACGTACCAGCTCGGAAACATTTGTTCGCGGTAGAACTGAAAATATTCAATTTTGACGAATTTGCACGGACACACGTTTTAAAATGTACATAACCGTGTGAAAAATCATGATTGACCTCGAATAAGTGGCATCCTGTTTTATGCCATGCATACATTTGTATGATTCAATGGTCGGGCCTCATCCAAATTTCGAACATAAATAATGGAATCTACACGGCAGCCATAGGTGACACCTTCATTACATTTATTACGCTATATAGTCGTTGAAATACGGAATTCCATAAACGACAGCCTACTGCTCACTGCTAATTGGACAGCCTGCTGCTCACTGCCTACTGCTAACTGCTTATTGACAGTCATACTATATATATGGATCAAATAGAAGTATTCCGAATGTACACACATGTGCACCGCCATTTTGTTGAAAAAAATCTGCTGGGAAAACAATGGTAAGTAAATTAAAAAGGATTAGTTTATAATTAAGCCTTTTAATTTGTAATTTCGAATTCATTGCAATGACTTATGTACGAATGTCCCACCATTGCATACTGCATTGATCATGTTGCACGGGTAATTGATAAATTGTCAAATATAGGACTCATTTTAGGGTAAATCAACTTAATAATAACTTATTCACAAAGAATCTGTGTTCAACAATCAACATGGATGGGCTTGAGCCCACCACTATTCCTCGATTGAGAGGCGGAGATCTGGACCATTATGTCAACACTCCCTTATTTTATTTAGAAAATCATAGTTTATTAAACTTTCATTTGACATTGTTATACATTTCTAGAAGAATATCTGTTATATACTGGTGAAATCACTGGCGAAATCTAGGCTAAACATTCTCTCATAATCAAACTTGTGTGAGTTCATTTACGAGATCATTTAGGTTCAGTTTTCATTGGCTGTTAGTTAAAGATTATAAATGTGTAATTCCTTATTAGATGTTATGTAATGCATTTTTGTTAAATTGATTGATAGGTTAATGTTGCAAAGATATGTGTTTTGAAGGTTAATAATACAATTGTAGAATCAATTTTATTCTAGTACAGAGGATGATAAATCTGACAGAAACATTTCAATGGAGGAACAGCCTATACTTTCATTGACTTCACAGACAAGTTACAGAAACCTGCATGAAAATATTGAAATTACAATGGAAGAGGAAAAGACTACATAAATGTATTGGATCTTAAAGGCGAATTTAACTGGGCTCCCTTCTGAAAGCATAAACAAAGACGAACTTGGCTGTATTCAAATTGTTTCAAAAACGTTCAATATTTCAATGACATAAAGAGTGCAAACATGAAGTGATAAATTACAGTTTGGATCAGCTTATTTTACTGTTATGAAAAGCCACCGTTATTCTCTTGTTTAAATTCAATTGTGCTATTGAAAAACTATGAGATTCTTAACTATTTAAATTTACTTAAACATTTCTGATAGACAAAATGATCATGTTAATGTTACAATATATTTTTGACGTGTTTATTTAAAATCCATCTTTAATAAAAAAAATTATAATTATCTTGTTAACAAACACACTTAAAATTGATTGTTTAGGTTTGGTTAGTTTATCTATTTTTTTTTTTTTTTTGCAATTACCGCAAGTAAAACCAATGCGTATTTGCCAGAATCATCCAATGTTACCTTTCGTACAACGTGTATATCACTTTACATTGCAGAGTATATTTACATTAATATAATTTCATAACAACTACATGTATATAATTCATAACAGAACTTTTAATTATAATTCTGCTTTTATATTAATTGTTTTCCCCGAAACTTTACAAACATTTTATAGAGATTTTGACTTTTTTATAGACGTGTCATAATTTTAAATAACGGTGTATACAAGAAAATATTAGCTTACTGGTCTCATTATTGGGACTAAACATACTTTTTATGTGGTGTTATAATTTGTTTTCGTTTTAATTGTAAATAAAAAAAGTTCTTTAAAAATAAAATATCATAATTTTCTTGTAATTTTGTTTATGTTTAGCTCCCAGGAAAACAAAATTATGACAAAATGAATTGAAAATGGTTATATATATGTTAACCATAGTGCAAAGTTTGTTTGTTGAATGTTGTAACATGACCAATTTGAAAAAATTAATATTGAACATTGTCCACATTTAACCCATTACTTCATGAGCATTTTGTGAAAAATGGCTGTTTTCATTAAAAAGTCTCCCTTTACAAGTTCAAATGGCTATAAAACTATAAAAACTGCTTCAATACTAATCAAACCTGGCACAAATGTTACCTGGACCATTGTATTTGTAACAACATGCCCAGGCTTAAATTTCCTGTTACCATGGCAATGAGGGGACATCTCAAAATTGCCAAAAATCACTATTTTGCGTTGATTTTTTTCCATGAAAATTGATTTCAAAATGCTGCAACTTCTAAATGGATTGAGATAGAGTCAAATGTTTTTCAGCGTTGGTTACACGTTACCTTATGTTCGATCTGGGGTTATTTTTAGCCTCTCAAAAGTCCAAAATTTTCTCGTGCCTCCTTCTGGCAACACCCTGGTGTATCTTTTGGTTGGGGGTCGAGCCGAAAATGTGGTCACTTTTTTAAACAGCATTTCTCAAACAAAAACAAGTGTTGGGGGCCTTAATAAGGCATTTTTTCACCATTTTTGAGACAACAAAAATTGTTTGCAGGGTACGTCTTTCAAAAAGAATTCCCCTGGTGTTAAGTAGTGAGCATTTACAAAATAACAGCACACTTACCAATGTTTGCACGACTGTTGATAAAAATAAATTCAAACACTTGATCAACTTACTCATCTGAATAATAGACGATATTCTAAAGTAAAGTGATATTAAAATACTGCCTTCGAAATGTACCAAAAAAAAAATACTAGTATTCAATAAGAATTTATCCCATCAATGAATCCGTTTAAGATACTAAGAGGTCAATAAAATTTAAATGTTATCTAAAAATATAACTGCCATAAAAATTATTAAAAGCAAATGACCAATTATGTCATTTAAATAAAAAAATCTTAATAAAAAATAGTGATTAAAACGTGATTCCTTTAATATTATCATTATAAAACTCGCTTTCTTTTTAATTAAATTTACAAATAATAATTTTCAAATTCTTAATAATAGGGCTTGGAAAAACAAAGATAGTAAAATATGTTGCACACTGTAACACATCTATTTGCCACTATCAGTGACTATTGATTTCATTAGACCTTGGGGGGAAAGTAATAAACCAATCAATTATGCAGTTTAAACATTGAAGTCAGTCAAGCATGTTGATAGATAAAGATCTCTGCCAAGCCCCTATAGGCAGGAGATTAACAACTGACTGACAGCAATTAATGTTTTGATAAGGGAGTACACTTGTAACAGCCAATAAAGTTTGAAACTGACAAAAATATATTCCAGCCCAGCTGGTTAACGTATCTTTGGGTCAAGCTGGGGGGGGGGGGGGGCTAAGCCCTGAAGCCCGGGCCTGAATCCACCACTGAAAAAAAGGGGGTGAAAAAGGCGTTAAAATGCGTGTATATCGGGTAATGGGTTAAACAGTGTCTTAGTCCATCAGTTTTAAATGGATGGGATCGCGAAAAGTATGTATTAGGAATATGAAGATTACGTTATATCATTAGCTAGTTACTGGAACATACGATACGTCCCAGCTAGTTATAGGGAAGGGTCAATATCATTTAATGAACAAATATAAAAATATACATGTTATATGGTAGGTGTATCTAAGCTTGAACAGGGATATACATGTATAAATAATAAGGCAAGCAGTTATATTTGGTAGCTCAAAATTACCGAACAAGATTTAATGACAGAAAAAAATGTAATATTTGGTTAGTTTAACATTTCTATAAAGTTCACAGGTCTATGATTTGGAAAAGTTCCAGATACCTGGAAAGATATCGACTTATTTTTCTGCTTAGTAAAACGAGAATTATACATGTACATGTATAAATGTAACAAGTTCCAGGCTTTCAGTCAAAGTCTTCATAAATGATACTGAGTAATTCCTAGAACAATACTATTTCAAACTGCCTCATTGTACCATATAAACACATTGGAACAAGGACACAAAAAGTCAACATTTACTTTCAGGCAATTAATCGGGTATTAGACAGGTGTAGCAGTATGTATTTATCAATTAACAGTAAGCATTAAACAGTCGCTGTAAGCATTAAGCAGTTTAAAGTAAGCAGTTGACAGTAGGCAGTTGACAGTAAGCAGTTGACAGTAGGCAGTTGGCAGTAAGCAGTAGGCTGTCGTTTATGGAATTCCGTATTGAAAGGATATCACACTTTATTAGTTGTCTTTAAAAGGTATATACATCTCGGTCTCAACACTTGATCACGTCTATTTTAACTTCTATAGCTTTTATATGTAAAAAATCATAGACTACGCTCCTCCTAATACGTCAAATTAATATCGCCTTGCGCTCAACATCGAACCTTTTGCTCCATCTCTTGACCTTTCGCTCCACTACTTTCGAAAAATATCGATTTACAAATCTAAGAAATCCTTCAGGAGTAATTTATTTTGCACGAAGGACAAGTTCTTATTATGGGTTGATAATTTACTAATAAACTTTTTCAAGAAATCCGAAGGGTATGGCATTTCTATGGTTGGGAAGTTCAATATTCTACAAATCATCGTTCGCTTCGTCAGGGAGAAAAGTTCTCCTGGGCTTAATATAATTTTGTTTTTGTAACAGCTTAGATCATTGGAAGCCTAAATCAATCCTACACGGAACTACATTTTCCGTTTTTCGAAAAAATAAAACTTAAATGAATAACAAGACAAAAACATAAACAATACTTACAATTAGGCGTTTAAATCGGCCTTCCGCTCTATCTCGGAAATGCCGTTCGCTCGTTTTACCGTACA
Organism: Ruditapes philippinarum; assembly: GCF_026571515.1. NCBI lineage: Eukaryota > Metazoa > Mollusca > Bivalvia > Venerida > Veneridae > Ruditapes > Ruditapes philippinarum. Next base: position 20,257 of record NW_026864871.1, on the reverse strand, counting down.
CCACAATTTTGAAGTGGAGCGACAGTTTGCCGGGCGTGTAAAAATAATCTAAATAAATAAATGAACTAAATAAATAAACGTACAAGGCAGTTTATCTTCATATACTAACTAGAATCTATGAAAGAAGATACGTTATTTAAACATCCGTTCTTTAATTTGTAAACTTGTACATGTGATTAATTGAGACAGTCAGTATGCTTGTAACATAAAAGTTAGTTATAATACAATAATGAATACATTTCGGCCATTCAAATGGCACCAAAAACTGAAAACTTTTTTTATTTTAGCAATTTTGGAGATATATGGCCAATGCATTGCTGTAAGGTATATATAAGAAATATTTTAAGCTTAATCATACAAGTTAAAAATTGATAGTTTTGAATAATACAGTATAATATTTATATTTGATATAACAAATTATTCATCACATTTAATCAGCAATTTTTCTTTCACCAATCAGAAAGTCCGTACAGCACAAAAAATAGTATTTGATTACCTCCCTTTATTTTTGATTTTTCTTCAATGAATAATCGGTACTGTATTTTCTGAACTCCGCTGGATGACCTTTTCACAGAGGGTTGTTTTTCAAAAAGCTATTATGATGTTTAAAATAATGAATAATCAGGCGCCTACCTATTTATTGAATAATTTCATTTTATCGTCAGATGTTCATACTCGCATTTTGCGTTCATCATCTGATTTTCAACTTTATACCCCTAGACCAAATACTGAGCAATTTCGTAAGTCTTTTGTTTATTCTGGATCTTGTATTTGGAATGGCCTTCCTGATTATATTAAGTCTGCTACATTTGTTAACCATTTTATAACCTTATACTTGAGGTATTATCACACATCCATGTATGCAAATTGATAATCTCCTGTATGTTTTTACATTTATGTATTTTAATGTTTGAATATGTTAAATTTACATTGTTCCTTGTTGAGGGCCTCATGGAAGATTGATATGTTTGTTCAAATGAGTTCTCTCGTTAAATAAAGTCTTTATTATTATTATTATTATTATTATTATTATTATTATTATTATTATTATTATTATTATTATTATTATGTATGCAGTAAGATTTGATTAAATTTAATCTGTTTCTATGTATTGACAGAGTGCAAGGTAAAAACACTCGTTGTAACATCGAGACCGCGTACGTCTCTGGTTTTTTTCTTATTTATATTTTCAACATTATTGAAGGTACTGTACAGTACTTTTTTTTAAAGTTTTTTTTTTAATTTTCACTCAATCAAATAGTATGTATGTAATACTATGTATGTAGTTAAAGCTTAATGAGGGTCCATCCGCCCTTTCGGGCACAAAATGCAGCTTGCGCTGTCAAGTACGGACCCCAGACATGTCACCAGTCATGTCCTTAAAGAGTTAATTTTGAAGCACAAAATGGTGATAATTTACCTCCATGCAATTTCCACGGAGTATTAGCCAAAGATATGAATTTTGAGCCGAAAAGTAGGTCACTGAACGGCGGTCAATGAGAACCTAAATGTACAGTAACCTGTGACAATAGGAAAGGTGTTTAGCCCTGAAACACTTAAACGCGCTGCGCAATTTGCACACGGCAAAGCTGGGGCCACATAATCGGATGGCTTCGGTCATAGCCGTCTGGCACGTTTGAATTTATCGAAAGATAATGTCATTGAAGGAAAACGGCAATAATATTGATGTTTATTTCGGCTGTTATGTTGTTTATATTACCGTTGAAGTTAAAAATTGACCATCATCGTGAAGAATTATATCTTCTGTGTCGATGGACCAAAGGATTATGTGAAAATATTGGAAATGGAATAAAATACATGGTGATTATGACGGTAGGGGTGCGGATTTTTTCCGGCGAACATTTTTATCTTGTGTATTATTATAGATGTTGAAATATGAATTTTTTTCAAAACGGCTTATATTAAGTTTTTTTTTATATATATATGATCAGTACATGTGCTGAGATTGACAAACATGCATTTTATTTGGATTTTAAAGGCATTTTGAGCTCCAAACCCCAAATGTCTGTGGTATTTTCAGCAAAAAAAAAAAAAAAACCTTTATTATTTTCCTTTAGTTAACAAGCCATAAGTCATTTCCTTTTTTATTTTTTTACGTTGCTCTTTCTGGAATTCATATTCAATTATTGTATAGTAAACCTCTGTTGTTATAAGAGTTGTTAAAATTTGAAAACCTCTATATGTGTATATTTGAGACAAATAACCTGTATACTTGAAACACTATTGTAACAAACAAGTTATTTTGTATACATTTCTGCAGTCTAACCTCTTGCATTGAAACATACTGTGCTGGAAATTACATTTTATCGCTTTTCAAAAGGCACCAAATAATAAAAAAACTTTTTAAGTAATATGTACAAATATTTGCAGTACATACTATTTTACATATTCTTCGATGTTTGAAAATTGTTTTATAAGCATAATTCTAACATTATCAAAATGTTTTCCATATAGACAAAGAGGTCCGGAAGCGTGCATCATTCAACAACAATGCACTCACCGTTCTTATTATCTCCCTGTGTATTTTCACATTGAGAGCGCCTTTGAAAAATCTGATAAATAAAAAACAATTTCTGTCGAATTTTATTGTGAAAACTTTCTAAAATGAAAGAAAATGGTCTAACTAAGAAAATGAATCCGAACACCAATATTTTTAATTCAGTCGTTAACACTGTACAGACGTTTAAAGTGTTGTTTACGTGACGTTACAATGTAGAGCCAAACTGCACGTGAAAAACAATCAAATCATGTACGCCAAACTCCTCACAGCGGTTACGTCACGCTTTGCTACTGTACAGATCAGGGGAAGTAACCGCTGCGAGGAGTTTGCATGTACGCTATTTTGATGTCGCAAACGAGTTAAGTTTTACATTTATTTCACTTTTAATAATTTATTTTTGCTTGAAAAATTATAGAGTGAAATAAATTAAACAAACAAAGTTTTATCAATGTTTTCAAAATTCGTTAGATTCAAAATGTTTCTACACACGGTGGATTTAACGACTGTGTTTTCAACCCACTGGAACAGCCTTTAAAGAACGTTTCGGGGCGAAAACAAATTTTACCACCAAACGTAAAGTCCAACTTTATAATAATTATTATATTTTTCTTGACGTGTTAGAATGGAAAAAAAATAATTCTTCGTGCATTATTGTATTTTCTTTCAAATGCTTTGTAGCCAGTATAAATGCTTGAAACATTTGTACATTTTATGCGACTGAGATTAATACAATTTCGCCATTCTAATGGCATCAAAAATTGACTTTTTTAATTTTGTCATTTTATTTGTTAGTTGCACTGCTCCAATATATAAAGTAAATTATAAGCTTACCCATACAAGTTGAAAACTGTTAGTTTTGAATAATACAGTATATTAATTATATTTGTTATAACTAATTATTCATCTTGTCATATCAGCAAATTTTCTTACACCGATAAAAAAGTCTTTACAGCAAAAAAATAACATTTTTATTACCTCCCTTTATGAATATATTTTGTGAGTTGGCAAGACAGATTTATGTATTGATTGATTTCATGAAAGATCCTCTAACACAATTTTTTTTATGGTTTTATATCATAAATATGATGCTCGAATTAAAATCAATCATTTTTTTAGTTCCAAAAAGCATAATTCATTAAAAAAAAATGCGAATTTAACATTTCATGTAAATAAAGGGAGGTAATAAAAAATTTTTTCACATACATTTCCATGTAGAAAAGCACTTTATGTTATTTTTGGATGGGTAACCATTCAAGTTGAAAAATGTTTATTTAATTAATACAGTAGTACTTTCATATTGCATATAATATTTTTTTACATTATGTCAGCATTTTTACACCGTTCAGCAAAAAAAAAAAAAAAAAAAATGCTTTTAGCGCAGTCCTGAGTGCAATAAAGCCATTTAATAATCAAAGCATAGAAGGCGCTGAATTTGTTTGGGTCTCAGAATGTCAGAATGGTGAAGGTTCTGAGATTATGAACCAAATTGTTTTTGTATAGTGCCACCAATGCTTTCCAGTGTATTTACTGTAGTAAATTTGCTGTAAGACTACTTGCAACATGTACACTTTAAATTAAAAAAAAAAAATTAGTTGCCTCAACTGGGATGAACTCGAAACCTCTCGATTCAAAAGCGAGCGTGCAAACCCCTCGGCCACGGTGAAGTTGTATAGAAACGGTCCGAAGAAAACCATATTATTCTAAATTAGGGTTTGTAACTCTTATTATTTCGACGCTAAAACAGATGTAAATTATCATGGAGCTTACTGTAAGCATAAATATCTATAAATAATTCAACAATATAAGAAATCTTCGACCATTCGGGAACTATTTTGCTTGAAAATTAATGCGCCTGTCATTTGACAATCTTTTCGCATTGATCTCCCCTGAATTTTTCGGCGTTAGTGTACATAAATAAAGGGGAGTAACCGCTTCAAAAAAAAGTGGACTACTTTAGGCGTTTGCAATCAACAGCATTAGACTCTGAAATTTCGCTACCATTATTTGTTTGGTCTGACGACCCAAACAAATAAAAACGATATTACACTAGTGTAATAACACATTGACGTGATGCATTTGCGCTATATATAAACATAGCGTTAAAGCGCGATAATGTTAGCGTTACATTATAAACGCGTCGTTGAAAAATTACTCATTTTAATTTTACTGTTCTTATTTAAAGCATGTGATAAAAAGAATATTATATTCGTGTAGATTCAATACTAAATTTATTGAACTCGTTGAATAAAACAATATTATAATTATAATTATAACATGATTTTATTCAACTCGTTCAATAAATTTAGTATTAAACTACACTCATTCAATATCCTCAATTTATTATTTAATTCCCTTTAGTTAACAAGCCGTTTCTTTTTTTTATTTTGTTAACTTTGCTCTTTCCAGAATTCATGTTCAAGTTCAAGGTAGCTTGTTGATTCATATTTTTAAAAACTTCTATACAGAAAGAAAAGGAAACTTCTGAACAGCACTATATGTCAGTGCAATATTAAGGTTATTGCTTTCCCGCATAAGCCAATATCGTAGCAAATCGTAATAAGTCGGTCATTTCCGGAACATTATTGGCATAAGATAGATCATTTACAATCACTTATCCTTTATCGCTATGTGCCAAATTCCTGTAAAAGAACGGTTAAAATTATTGAATACCGAAGATTGTGAAAAATAACGTCCCGGAAATGACCGTCTAATTACGACATTGGCAGATGTTAGATTTTTTGGCGGGAGAGCATTATGTACAGTAAAGCTTTCTGGCAATAGGGATTCGTTTATAATGGAGAGATTTACTAATTTTTCCCAGCAAAACAATTAAACACGGTGTCTGGTGAATTCATAAGTGCATTCTCACATTATTTCTGCTAATGGATTAAAGCTTTTAAGGATATACTTTACAAAGATTCTTAAAACAATCCATAAAATTTCTTAAATATAATTCACATGATAATGGGGGAACATAATTGTCAAAGACTATCGAAATCTGAATTTATTCAATGATTAAAGATTTTAAATCTAAAAATGTGTGTTAATGACATCACGCGCACCTGCTTTCATGGCCGCACCTACTGATTTGTAGAAATCGGTGATTTAGCAATCAAAATTTTGTTATCAAGCATTTAATATCATTATTTGAATGCAGAAAATTAGCAGATTTACTATTTTTATCGCATGGTTCGGAACTTTTCCTTTGTTCTTACTAACCCATTACAATGTATACTCAGTACACTTCAATGAGCATTTGAAAACTGTATTGATATATAACAGTACAGTTTCTTCATTGATTCATATAGGAAAAAAACTTGACTGCTATATAGCGGTGTATATATCAATATAGTTTTTTTACAGAGGCTCCAATGGGGCAGTGGTAACAAACATTCCCAGTAGCAAAAAAAAAAAAAAAAAAAAAAAAAAAAAATATAGGAATCAATAAAATAAAATAAATAAATAAATACAATGAAAAATATAAACAAAGATAATCATTGAAATGCAATTCATTCTCATTTAATCGAAAGGTTCAACCGCTGAATGAATTATTTCCGCTGAAAATGAAAAAAAAAGCCCTTTAATCTTGAATCAATATTGGTAACAGTTTACAATCCGCCTCTAACATTGGATGTCTTTTGTATAAATTATCTCTTTTTTGTTTGCGGCAGCGAAACCAACTTGAGTCATAATTAAATAACTGTAATGTAGCTAAAGATTTATTTATTTATTTATTTATTTTACAAAAAAAAAAGAAAACATTATGCCATTACGATAAAACAGTTATAGTATATGAAACTCGTTAGTTACGAGGATATAACACTGGCTGGGCGACATCTCGGGATGTTTCTGCAAAAAAATTGTCTCGGCCTAACGGCCTCGCCAATTTTTAGCAGAAATTTCCCTTGATGTCGCCCCAGCCAGTGTTATATCATCGTAACTAACTCGTTTCAAGTATTATAACTATTACTTAGTATTCTTTTCTGGTATTAGTTTTTCATTCTTACATTGCCTTTCCATTTAATTAATTAATTTCTATGAAAACCACGGTTTTATATTACATGTACATAATTATATAAATCCGTTTTGTTACATTCGGAAACACCTCGACGAAGATTGGCGGAAATAGCCGAAAAATTGCGAATGAATTTGTAATAGTGAGTAAAAATAGTGTCATCAGCAGTGAGTTAATCGTAAAAGATCTTGAGTTTTGTCGAGATCACTTACCCTGATCGGAATGACAAAATACACGCCTACTCAACGCACACATAAAACAATATTTGTGTGCTAAAAATCGCTGTTATCATTAACACTATTTTATATGCTGGCGCCCTCGTGTGTTTTCGTTGACTACAGGTCCGTCAATTGAATGTAACGCTAACAATTAGTCGTCTTCACCCATTACTTCATGAGCATTTTGTGAAAAATGGCTGTTTTCATTGAAAAGTCTCCCGTTACAAGTTCAAATTGCTATAATACTATAAAAACTGCTTCAACACTAATCAAACTTGGCACAATTGTTGACTGGACCATTGCCCATGCAACAACATGCTCAGGCTTAAATTTTCTGTTACCATGGCAACGAGGGGACATCTCAAAATTGCCAAAAATCACTATTTTGCGTTGATTTTTTCCATCATAATTGATTTCAAAGTGCTGCAACTTCTCAATGGATTGAGATAGAGTCAAATGCTTTTCAGCGTTGGTTACACGTTACCTTATGATCAATCTGAGGTCATTTATAGCCTCTCACAAGTCCAAAATTTTCTTGGCGATGAGGGGGACTCCGACCCCCTTCAAACCCCCCAAACAGAAGGGGGCACATCCCCCTTCTGGCAACCCCCTGATGTATCTTTTGGTTGGGGGCCGCGCCGAAAAAGTGGTCACTTTTTTAACAACATTTCTCAAACGAAAACAAGTGTTGGGGGCCTAAATAAGGCATTTTTTCACCATTTGAGACAAGAAAAAAGGGGGGGGGGGAAAAAGGCGTTAAAAGGCGTGTATATGAAGTAATGGGTTAACAGTATGTTTGTATTACGCAAAAGACGTAAATCTATTTATCACATACCTGTGCCGCTTTTGCGACTCCGTAAAAATGGTATTGCACGGCCACTTTTTTCACGATTTTTTTCAGTTTAATCAGTCTTTATTTTAGGTATGCGATCAATAGAATATATACATTCGTGTAGATTCATTACTGAATTTATTGAACTCATTGAATAAATAATTATTATAGTATGCTCGCACAATATATTGAAAGCATTGAATCAATAATATTATGCTCGCACAATACACTTGTTTCAACTCGTTCAATAAATTCAGAATTAAACTTTGACCCATTAAATATCCTCTATATCAAGGCCATATTCGGCACCAAAGAAACCTTGTGATGTAACACTATGTACACCTGTAACATTAACAATATATGTCCAAAAATAGTTAATATATCGTGCTTTTTATAAAAGACAAATTATTTTCTTTATCAAATCATTTACCTCTTTTATTCTAAATCTGATTTGTAAGCGTACTTTTTACAAAAATAACAAAAACATCTTTTACAATGACCTCATATTTATGCATATTTTTTTGACAAATATTCATTTTGATTAACTCCCTTTAATTTTCGTTACGTTTGAGCAATTGAATTTTATAATTTACTGTACTGAATACGCTGCTCGTAGCAAAATACAAAGCCCCAGAAAGCTACTACAACATATATAATATTCCGTTTAGATTGCATGAAATTTTAAAATAAAATACCTGTAACAATTTTGCAATTATCAGTTTAAAAAGTGCAATTTCGTATTTAAAACACTGTTTTCGTTTAATATGGTTCCCATAGAAGTGCGCAGGGTACCAGTCTTCGCATTCGTTTTCAATCAGAATTCTTCGGAGTCGAAAATTTGCCATTTTTCCATTATCATAATACTCCGCCGTTTATCATTGCGTTACGGCCCAGCAAGAAATTATACTAAAAATTTCACTGATAGGTATATTCTATATATATTTAATCATTACTTTAAAAAAAAAATTATTTCCTTTTTAATATACACGTATAATCTATAGCCGGGCAAGCAAAAGCCCGGGACCGTTTCGCGGCCCAGGGCTTTGACTTCCCCGTAATATGTGTGTGTGTACATATTTTGTTCACTTATACGGGGAAGTAATGCCTATCTGTCATTTTAATGCAATGTGCCTTTAAATAAATGTTTGAGGAAGTTTTCAGATCATTGTGAACATAATCAGTATGCTGCATGGTAATAATTACATTTCTAGTGTTTCATGGAGAGGAAATTGTGCTGTCAACATGGCTTTACAGGGCAATTTTAGTTTTGTTAATTGCCTTGTTACAGACGTGTGCATTTTATTTTCGTTTAGAAAATTGCATTTTTTGTATTGTCCTAGTTTTACCGTAACAGAGTCAGTTAAATGGTGTCGTAAAAGGTGGGATACAGCAAATGGTGGTTTCTTTTTTTATGAAAATTCGTAGATTTCATAAACAGAAAGAATAAATCGCCGATTCAAAAATAGAGCATGCCACGCGAGCGTCATGCTCTCAAATTTTCTTTGGTTACAGCATTGAGCCTAGAAAAACGTCGAGCTATAATTGCTATTGCTAACGGACAAAGAAATCAGAGAATTTGTGTTGTAACGGTTTGTTCAAGAAAAATCTTTGACATTATATTTTACAGAAAGAACAAGCGGGTCTCGCGCGGCCTTTGTTCTTTGTATAGTGACTTGGCCCTAGCATTTGTGTTATTATGAACAACCAATCTACTGCAATGATTGGCTTCTGAAAAAATGGAATCTTTACTAGAATTCTTAGACTGTATAAAGTTTATAAACATAAAGAACAAGTGGTCGATCAAAAAAAAAAACAAAAACAAAAACAAACAAACAAAAAAACATGCCACGCAGGCATTAATGATTTGTTGGTTAGAGCTTTGTGCCTTGTATTACTGTAAAGAAGAACCCCAACCCAAATAAATATAAAAGTAAAAATAAATAAATAAATAAGTAAAAAGATAAATAAAAACAAAATATAAAAAGGATAGTCAGGATTCTACTTTTTTTGAAATTATACAAAAATTCTTCACACAATGTAAAACATTCTACATCGTCACAAAAAGGTCCGCCAAGAACATACTTGATGTCATTGATATCATCTTCGCGGTTGTGATGTGAATCGTCGCGGATGTGAATGGAATGAAGGTGTCGGTTAATTTGGAAGAAATTTGTAATAACTGGTTAGCTATCTATAAAAGTAAATAGTAACTAATCAGTAATAACCAATATCGACGCAAGTAACTGAGCTCAAAGTCCACATGATTTCTGACACAGAGGCAAATGACCATGAAATATTAAAACAAGGAAGAAAAATAACGCGTTCTTCATTTTAATATAAATTGTCCGTGTAAGACCGTTTAGAGCGACAAATTTGAAATATGAAATGAACGTGGCCAATAATGTAAGCGTCTACAAATAGACTTTTATGAGCATCCGTTTTAGCTTTTAATTTCAAACGACGAAAGTATTTAAATAGACAAAAGAAATTAAGGTCAGATGGATAATAACAGGCATAAGGTATACTTTTAAAATCCTTTGGACATGAACTTTAATAAAGAACATAATCAAACCCGGAAAAAAGCAGACAGAATATTGATAAAATAAATTTGTTGGAAGATATAAATTGTCTCAGCATGAGAAAAGTATACGACAGTGCACTTTTATTGTCCAAGAATATTTTGAAATAGCATGCCTCTAGATTTATGCTGTCATGAAAATTTAGAAAATTTTAAAAGTAAAATTTTGTAAAGTGAACAAAGAAAGTAATTAACGCATTGCAAACTTCACTTACAATTACCAAACAGGGGCCAAAACTGCAAAATAGCTAACACATTAGATATATGGTAGAACGCACTGCAATATTAGTCATTTATCAAAAATGGAATATAAACTATTAATTTAATCTTGGATCTTTAACTTTTCTTAATATCTTAGTAGTTTTGCCCCATGTTTGATTTTCTTAAAATATTTTAGTTTATCTGAAGGCGTGCAGCTTTAAAATAAGTCTTTAATTGTTTTGTTACATTTGTATTGTATAAAAAGACATGTTTTGTTTAAATGATTATATTTACTTTTCATTAATAAACATCTTTGTCATCTAACTTGATCACAAATTGAACATTGCGATTATATATATCAGAATTAAGCATATTTAAAAATGATATGAGCTGTTGTCATTTTTATGACATTTTTATATAAACAATGTAATATAATTTAACTATTTCATGACAACAATTTCCTTATTGATAAAAAATTACACCCAAATGTTCAAATGTTCGTATCAATTGAACTGAATCATTTTCCAAAATAGGGAGTTACTGAACAACACGCTACAAAAATGACGTAACAATTTGCTTGTTTCGTTTTAATCTATTCTTCAAGAGATATTTTCAAAAGATCGAGTAATTTTGATAATTGTGATGTTTTTCTACATAAATCTTAAATACGGACATATTTCAATTGTTCCGTGTCCTTACCACGTAAACAACATTTGCCTCTTTTAAAGATCTCTTAAACTAATTTAAGCTAAAAATGCCTGATATCTTAATATTCTAAAGGTTTATTTTTGTATTTTATTTTTGTTCTTTGACAGGATCGCCAAGTTCCGAAAAATTTTAATGCTCCAGTTTTTTTGTTTTTTTTTTTTTGTTTCATTTTTGTTTGCTTTCTTTCTTTTTTTTTAAAATTCTTTGGACGTCAGTGGAGTTCCTTTAACCATTCAACATGGGAGGTATCTATATCATAAAAGCACATACATGTATATGCATATTTTAACAATCGCAGAAAAATAATGAAGACTTTTAACAAACTTTACTACTTGTTGTTAAATGGAATGTAAACTTAAAAGTGTGCTTCAGTCATGAATACATTATTTCCAGTAACATAAATGTCAGCTTTTTCTTTCCGTTTTTCTTTTCGTGTAAAATCGGGTTTGTACAGTATAATTGCACAATAAAACAAGCTTAATTACTCTTCGTGATTGTATCGTACATTAAAAAAAATCAAAGTGTCTAGACGAATTTAATATGACGAACAACCATGCATATATTGTCAGTCAGTTGTTTAAAATAAAGATACATTTGCTCTCAACTGTGCTATATATCACCCGCGTACCTCAAAAAGGAAGAGCGTTAAATTTGATAACGAAGGGCCGTTGGTTCGGTATAAAACAACCTTCCAGAAATTTAATTTTGATCTTGGCTATGAAGTCAAATGGTCATTTTTCTATCCCCGCTTATCATGAAATCATACTGGATTATAGTTAAGTACAGGTTATTCCTTCAGGAAAGCCAGTCAGGTTGACAGACCAACGGTATATGACAAAATATGTGTTTAAAACGGCGTAAAACCAACAAACCTACAACCAACCAAAAGAACAAACAAGAAACATGGCAATGCCATGAAACCAGGTTTTCAATTATCACCATTGTAGATAAATATGTTGTATTTGAAATACAAATACAAGCAACAAACAATGTATCTATGTGCAATGTAAAACATGAATAATGTAGGAGGAATTGCCACTGAAGAAGTGTTCACTATAATATTATGTATAAGGAAAAAAACAAAGGGCCATAATTAGGTCAAAAACTATCCAATCACAAAACCCCGACAATATGTGCCAGGGTGCTTGATGACAAAGCTTCTGTGAAAGTTTGAACAAAATCCGTTGAGAAATGTAGGACGAGTTCAGCACAGAAGAATTTGTTCACTATAATTATATTGATAATTCTGTATAATGAAAAACAAGTTACAAAGTAGACATGAAATAATATATCATATCTTTTTTAAATTACCTCCAAAGATGATATGACCTTTGACTGCCAAATCAAGTTAAAATCATGTAAACAGGATTTTCAATGTTAATGTCACTGTGACCTTGACCTTGGAGCCAGCCATGCGGAACATGCGTTCTGCACGTCATCTTGATGTGGTAAACATTTGTCTGAAGTTTCATCAAAATTCTTCAAAGGGTTGAAGAGTTACAGAGCGGACAGGATTTTCAATGTTAATGTCACTGTGACCTTGACCTTGGAGCCAGCCATGCGGAACATGCGTTCTGCACGTCATCTTGATGTGGTAAACATTTGTCTGAAGTTTCATCAAAATTCTTCAAAGGGTTGAAGAGTTACAGAGCGGACACAATTTCGTTTGACGCCCGCCCGCCCATCCGCCCAGCCGCCCATCCGCCCATCCGCCCGCCATACCCCAATCTAATAACCAGGATTTTCAAAATTGAAAACCTGGTTAAAAAACATACTACCTTATATTAAATGCAAACTTAACATAGAATCAAAGATGTTATATTTCTATCATTGCAGATCGTTCCGCATGATTTTATTGTTTAGTGTACATGTTTGTGATATTTTAGTTTCTCCTACTGTTCTGCCCATTTTATCTCGTTAAGAGCACTCGCTTTCTTTTACTTTGGACCGGTGCTAGGGGGTGGTAACTTGCATTTTCCAGTTCCGTTTATGAACATACTTAATCAAAGCGAGCCTACAACATATGAGCCGCGTCATGACAAAACCAACATAATGGGTTTGCGACCAGTATGGATCAAGACCAGCCTGCGCATCTGCGCAGTCTGATCAGGATCCATGCTGTTTGCGCGCTTAAAAACCCTATAACAAGTAGAGAAACTGATAGCGAACAGCATGGATCCTGATCAGACTGCGCGGATGCGCAGGTTGGTCTGGATCCATGCTGGTCGCAAACCCATTATGTTGGTTTTGTAATGGTGCGGCTCAAATATTCAATGTTGTCGTTTTGAGCAGTATGATTATACATACGTAAACTAATTAAAAAACAAGAAAATAACAATAATACATGTAAACATTAAGCTTTCGAGAATAAAGCAGTACTAGTCAAAAGCGATTATCAAAAGTAACTTGTTTAGAATATATTTACTTAATTTTACTTTTTGCATCATCGTAAATGAAACACGACAAAATAACTGTACTAATATTTGATTTGATCTGTCTTGTATAATGACTGGATTGATTTCAAAGAGAAGCAAAGGTGGCGATTTCTGATAAAGTTTGATTTCATACTTGGAAATTACATGTGACATTCACCAGGCGACAAACTTTATTACGGTTCACATAATAAAATGAGAATTGGTTTAACACAGATCTCCCAGGTCAAATAAAACTTATCTAGGCAAATGGTTCAAGAGGACGATTGTATCTGATTAATTTATGGTCTGTATAGGTTAGTTGCTATACTTTTTTTACACAACTTAATTCTAGGGCTGGGGCGAATATCCGAGTACTCGAATAATCACGAATCAAAATGAAAAATCGAGTATTAATATTCATCAGTTCAGAGGTCGTGGACCGCGATCTTATTTGTTTATATTAAACACATAAACTGTTTCTCACACTCTAAAAGTCGAGAAAAAAATTGAGTATGAATTATGCGACGTTTACCTAATAAATATGCCGATTAAAGACACACAATTACCATTATACTGAGCTAGGAAGTCATTTGTTGAAAAAAAAAAATCACTTTATCTTTATTGAGCACTATTTTTTTACACGGAAAATAAATAAATATTTTTAGTCGCTAGATATAGAAAAATCAAACACCACAATACTATATGATTGGAGATGGGATCTAGGGTAAAAAGTGTGCCACATTTCACGTGTAATGTTGTGTAATAATGAAATTTTTCCTACTCATTTATTTTCTAAATGACAAGTGTGTTTGTAAGATTCTCTCCCGAAGTGACAAATGATTGATTTGATCAATGTCAATTTCCCCTCTAATGAAGCAATCTTGATCAATTTATCACTAACTTGGTGTTGCTGTTATAACAAAACAAGATTGAAAATCATGTGTCGAACTACTTTTTTCCTGTTTGAAATTACTACTCACGCCGAGCGTTGACCTAGCGTTAGCTGTTCGTACGTTACAAGACAAGATATAGCCAATTAAGAAAGTAAACTGTGCTTCCTTACTGAAAATATAAGAACCCTTAGAGACACATTATGCCTTAGAAACAAATAAATGTTTACTTCTTTAGAAAGGGCAAACATGAATTTTACAATGTTTAATAATGATATTAGAGAAATGTTACACATGTATATGCTTGTTACCCGACAAACAAGCGATAAAAGTGAAATAAAGTAGCAAAATGTAAGCAAAATATTGTTTTGACTTCTGTACATAATACTTATACACTGTAATTGTACTGATTGGCAAATGAGTAACTCTTTGGATTCTATGAAAATATACCAAAATTGTAAAACTTTTAAAAATACACATAAAAGCGTTTCTCAGGTACAATAATCCTTTAAGTTGGCTATTAACCTACAAATTAATCTCTTCATGGGTTTTTACATTTTCATATTTATCTTAAACTGTAAAAGAAATATTTTTATTTCCTATGTAGGAATTCAAACAGATTTTATAACGTAAGACAATGGTATAAGAGAGGCGTTAATAAGAAATTTCACGGCTGTTCATTATTTTGATTTGTTTTAATCTCAAGCACATGTATATATTGATGTAAGGTTTCAGTTTCTAACCAGAGGTTCAGCTGTTTTCCTCAAATATTAAAGCTGCACGCCTCCAGATGAGCCAAAATATTTCAAGAAAATCAATATTGAGAAAAATGTCCTTAAATTTTAAGAAAAGTAAAACATTCAAAATCCAAATTATATTTTACATGTTATGTGCGGTTTAAGACTGATTTTGCAGTATTTTAGCACCATATTTTTAATGCGTTACTAACGCAGTAAGGGCTGTTTTTGCATAATTTTATGTTGACAACTTTTTGGAAATTTACGTGGATAATAAGTGCCGATTGCAATATGTAAATATGTAAATTACTTTGTCTCTTCACCTCACAATATTTTACTTTTCCATTATTTTCATGAAAATTAACATGAATCTGGAGGCGTGCTGCTTAAAGATGTAAATAAAAAAAATGAAGCATTTAAGAATGCTTAAAAAGGCAAAATTGATTGGTTTGATATTGAGAATGTATATGGACGGCAGTGGAAACTTCAAGCTACCTTCCAAGATAGCACAGAACGTGGACTCAAAAGCAAAAAAAAACAATCGTCGGAATCAAACTCAAATAAATGTAGACATCACGAACCATCGTTAAATAAAGGTGTTTTATTACTCAACACGAGATATATTTATTTATCAGTCTTGAGTATTAAACTCCATTTATTTGATAATTTATTTTTTTGTATTTTCCCCCAAAACAAAGAAGAGATAACAGTAAAATAGAGGAAGGATCAAATTTTAATATACCTTACATAATTAAGTCATAAATAATAAAATAATGCTATGAAAACGACCAGACTAAGCACGTTCTTAGTTGTTTATCATGTTTGTGTTTTGTCCATCGACACCAGTAAGGTCACATGACAATTTTTCAGCTGTTATAATAAAGTATGACCTTAGATACCAACACGTACATTGTTTCAGACACATTTTGTCATCTTAGAAACTCAGCTTAGCATCCTTGATGATGCTCAAACCTGAATACTACATGAACTTAGAAGAACCATCGACCTTTGGTAAACTTGATTGATAGCTTTTACATCGGAAAGAATCCAATCACTCTGGCGGGATTCGAACCCACAACGGTGAGGGCCCAGTTGTTCAAAATCAGCGACTTTAACTAATCGTAGTTATTTAAGACATTTTGCTTCATAATGCAATAAAGCGTATCATAAATGTATAATCTTAAAAGTCATGTAAGTACAAAATTATCAAAGCAAATACATACTCTGAAAACGATCTTTTTGTTGAATTTTCTCGGTATCTGTCTGATGTGGGTCTGGAAACTGAAGTCGATTCCTTAGGCAAACTAATTGTTGATCCATGTTGATCAAAATGCAGAGAGAAATATCTTGATGCCCTGCCGGCCGTAAAGATACCGACGGCTCTTTGGCGTTGCATCAAAATGTCCCACCAGTCATTTCTTATTTTTTCGTAAGTTTACAATAGCAAGGCTGTGCAATTAAGACTCTCTAAAGGACGTTGATTTACTGTGCCCGCATTGCACGTGATTTTCGTTAATTTTGATTTTTCACAAATACGAAATACGCAATTTTGTGTTTATAACATTTATTGTTTGACATAACATTTATTGTTTGACACAATTTAACAATATTATCCAAACACCTTCAATTGTGTGTAGCAGAAAATTGAATGCGTAAAAACTGGTTAAGATTGTTTCCTTCACATAACGTAATTCAGAGATGGCTGATTTTATTATTCTGCAACATTATGCGCATGTGGCTTGTATGGCATTTACTAGACAAGCACCTAAACTGATGGCGACATGCAATGAAACGCTTGCTGGAAAACTTCGCGCATACATACATAATTATCAAATCAAGACCTGCTTCGAAAGACTTGTTTGACCATGACAGGCAACGTTTCTTATATGAATCGCATTCAAATATCGTACATTGTAAATAATTAATGCAAAATGCCAGCTGTTATATAAGATTCCCAACAAGAAAATTGCGAAAGGTCAGTCAGTTAATGTACAATCATTCTATGGATTTAAGAAACGTTTTTTTTTGATATTTTTTCCAAAGGAAAATGACAGTTCATTGACACGCCGACTACTGACGTAGTTTCTCACTCGCTGTAATATGGTCTTACAAAAAGAGGATTACTTGATGCTAAAAAAGAATATAATTCCAGTGTACACTAACTTACAAGTTTTGAAAATGAATGCAATGCATGTTTGTAAGAATTAACATTCACAGCAATATGTTAATACAAGTCGTTATTTAAGTTTTTTGTTTGTTAAGTTGGTTTTTACGGCGCACCAACATTATTTAGGTCATATATCGCCGAAACAGGAAAGATGATTTTGGCTAACATCGGGTGTTCCAAATTTAAAGCAACACCAAGTGTCAAAATCATCTCACCTGCTGTAGCTTAGAGATGCATGTACTCAAGTTATTTAAACCGATTTAGTCGCCTCTTGCGATGGCTGCAGTTCTGATGCCCTAACCCTAAAGGCAACCCCTAAAAGAGAAAAGTGAAAGACTATTGAAAGCGTTCATTTAGGAAGACAAAGCATTCAGCAATTTTAATATCAGTAAAAAAAATCTAAATCTTGGAAAAGGGACATCTTTCGAGAGCATTGCGAAGGATACAGTTTAAAAAAAATCTTTAAAAATCGTAAAAAATTGTTGGACACGACCATGACTAAATTAGAAATGATCGAGGTCCATGCATAATATTCATTATGTGTTACACACATAAAATATCTCTTTACGTATGTTGATAAATATTTGTATACTTGGATATAAAAGTTCTGTCAACGTCCCTTTTATGTTGAATTTGAGATGAAGTATTTTTTTCAAAGAAAGCATCGTTTCGTCTACCTTTATCACAATTAAACTTTATATCATGCAAATTAAGTTAAACATACTTCAAAAATGATCGATATAAGAAAAATCAGTATCAAAATAGTCAATATCATAATATTCAATATCATAATATTCAATATCATAATATTCAATATCATAATAGTCAATATCATTATGATCACTTATGCAACTTGAAGTGAAATATTGAAAATCAACAAACTCCTTGATTGCATTTTCACATTACTACATCAAGTTTTCCTGCTTATTCGATAAAATCATTTTTTAAATAGAAAGTTAGTGAACAAAGTGTTTAACAACTCGCTTGTTTCGTTTTGATTTGCCCTTAAACAGATATCCAAATAGATCGAGTACGATTGATAATTTTTTTGTTATTTTTTTATGTTAGCCTGCATAATTGTAAATGTTTAGTCATATCCAAACTCGTAACTTGTAAACAAAGTCCTCCGAAGTAAAAAAAATATATGTTTTATTTAGCTCAAATACACGTAGGTAGTTTGCTTTTCGTTTTGGCATTTTATAAAGATAAATCAATCGATAAAAAGATAAATCAATCAATCAATCATTAATCAATCAATCTATAGAAAATAAATAAATGCATTGCCTGAAATTTCATAACAACTATTAGCAAAACATTTTATTTCCTTTTCTTGATAACTCACATATTAATTAATTGTTATATTTGATAAAGAATGACTCCATAAAAAGTTATAAAAAATAAAAGTCAGATGACGATAGAAAAACCTGTAAATTTTTGATAATAAAGTTTACATTAATATTTTTCATCACAGTTCCGTTTGAAAATTCATAAAAATATAATCAGTTTTCAATTGAGCTTTTCCATGTTTTTTTTTGTTTTGTTATTTCTTTCATTGTAACGTAAGTGATTTCACAATGTCACTTTAAATGTCATTTGCCGAGAGCAGGGTCTTTCAAATAGGATGGTCTGGAAACGCGCTCGCTACAATAAAACATGTCTCGGTACAACTCGGTAATATTTGCTATACGCAAATCATGTAAGTGTTCAAGAAAAGGGCGAAAATTAAAAAACAATTATAACAAAAATGAAAATTCTAACAACATGATGCTCTTTAAATATCTTTAAACTTGTGAAAGACCCTGTCGAGAATTAAACCACCGACCTTCCTTAAGCTAGCTGGATAACTTACTCACATGAAATAACATTTTTGGAAGTTTTTGAACCCAGAGCGCCAGAGGACAAGTTGTTTGAAGTCGCCGACCTCAATTACTCGACCTTGGATGTCCTTGTCACAATAAAAACACATATAACAAAATGATAGCCCTAAAGCAGAATGGAAATATATTAAGACATATATATGTGGTATATTATATAAAACCTTATTTCGCCTATCATTATCATCAGAGCAACAGGAAGTATTATATTTCTTTCCGCTTTGTCAGTAATTTTATTTATACAGAATAATTGCATAAAAAATGTGTTTAATTACATTTTGTGATAGCCTCGTAAAGTTCAGATTATTAAAAAACCTCACAAGCGTCTAGACACATTTTATTTGACGAAATATCTGGTGTTTTCTGTCATTATTAAATTTTATACATAGACGGTTTAAAGAATTATGAACTTAACTGGCCAATATATTAAGATATATTTATTACTATAGTGCACGGTGTCCAATATGGAAATATATTGGACTGTCAAGTACAACAAATGTAGTACAATGAATAGAGTTGCGACTTGATGCGAATAACTTGTTAAGAATTAATTAAAATACTTTTTACATCATGCTTCACTGACTATGAACCTCGATATATTTTTCTGGTCTTTCGGGATCATTATTTTCAGCAATCTAAAGTGTTGAAAATTGATTACCGCTCAATCCGGTACTAGGGGGCGTGAGGGATGTTGCACTTTTTTCATTGACTCAATCAAACCGGGTCGGCAATTTTCATTTATTTTTGCTGATTTTAATGCTTCCGAGGGATATTTTTTTCCCGATATTCATTCTTATAACAATTCTGATAATATTTGTCTTAATTTGTCCTGCTGGAATTTCTAAATGAAATGTCTTCAAAGTGGAATTAAGGCGGTGAAGTATTTTTTGCTTTAGTATTTTTATATGACATTCATCAGACGACAACTTTATTACCGTACATTGGCAGAGTAGAACGGAACGCTCGCGTGAAAATTGGCTTAATGCAGATTTCCCAAGTTAGATACACAGACAAGCGTGTCAAGAAAAAAATGTCTATGCTTCAGGTCTCTGCGGCTTACAATACTCGTGGCATTGTCTGTAGACAATTTAATTTTTTTGTA